>NC_135549.1:15209841-15214841 GCF_964340395.1 Glandiceps talaboti
TCATTCTGGCTTATTTCTAGAAAACAGCTTAATTTTCTTAATTTGACGTTAAATTGGTTGCCATGGGAATCGTCAAATTCAATAGTTATTGTTGAAAAGCCTTGGGCTACGTGGACTACATACGTGTCTACTTATGCCATATGCAGGAAGTTCAATTCCATATTTTTTGTCATCGTGATTAAAATGGCAACAACAAAATAAAAAGGGAAATAGTCCTACAGAGAAATAAAAAAATCCAGTACGTATCAAAAGTTACATAACTTTTTTTCTGACACGTTTGAACACGTTAAGTATCAACTTCATAATGTATGTATCGAGTAGTGGCCGACTGTCCCTGTCCTAAACATATGATCATTAAATCAATGTTTCGCAAGGCCACTCAGAGGTGTGTGCCTATTTTGTATTTTTTTTTAAATAACTCTTTCTTATATAACATCTGGAATCTTATAATTGTTCCTCTTTCAATTTCAGACATTCTAACATTCCATTTAAATCATGTAGTGCTCAGACACTGCCTACGATGGAAATAATTCTGATGACGTCAGTCACGTAATGAGGAAATAGTGACAAGAGAAAATTGATTTGTTCACAGCTGTGTCCCGCTACCATGGCATGTACATGTATTGCAATTATTTCATTTGTTAAGTTGAAGAGGAAGGCTCTGAACCGTTGCAATTCAGCTATTTTTGTCAAGTTGGGGATGTTTTACAGAGTTTACATAGTGTTTGAAGTTAGAATTAGAATTAACGGCGTTTCCTGTATGATTGCTGTATGAAACTTGGCATGGATTACACAGGACATTTTTTGTGATATTAAAAAGATATATAAACAGAGTTCATATGTATATATTTGAAATGAACGAATGGCGATATCTAAAAGGATATAAACAAAGTTCATATGTATATATTTGAAATGGGCGAATTTGACTCCCAATCTAAAATTAAATCTTTATCATGGTGGATACGATCTGACCCAACTTGCAGGAATTCTACATTCCGGAACACAGGGCGTGCATTAGTAGGCCGAGTATAATAAAAATGGTTTTCAACAATTAGGAGGTGTGGGGTGGGGTGGGGTGGGAGTTGTCTACTGCTCCCAAAATAACTAAAGTATTTGTACTTCGTATTATGACGTATGGGACGGTTGTTTTATAAGACAACTCAGTTTATATTTTCACAAAATTTTAATTTATTCAGTTCTGGCTCGTGAAATATATTTTCCTTTTGCAAGGACGACTTTTAATTTCTTTTTACGTCTTTAAATGAAACATTGTCGTAAAATGTCAAATAATACCGAAGACTATGACACTGTTAATCAGCATGGAATATGCATACTTCATTTGACATGTATTTATAATAAAATATAGTATACGATTAGAGTGTATTACGGTACAAGGTACTGGGTATCAAACTAATAACACAGTCATGTTTCCCGATGCATACAAAAAAACCCACATACATACACAAAGGTTCTGTATAGGAACAATACCACACTGTCAGCATAACGTACTACCGACATGTCGTGTATTTGTGTATTATTTACGGGTGTAGTAATTGGGATTGAGATTTTGTATCTATCGTAGGCCCACTTGTCCTACTGATATGTGAACTTTTGCACACTTTGTATGAAATGATTTTTTTTATCAATGTATTATTGGTGGGAGTTTCTTTTACTAGTTACTGTCCATAAATTTTATATCATGACAAACTTTCTATGCATGGACTAAATATTAATCATTTTATATAGCCAGACCTTTAAAGCAAGTAAAAACGATACGATTTGTTACGGGCCGCGGGGTCTACACCCCTATCGTAGTGGGTCATACCATCGCTACGTGCAGTGCAATCGTAAGTTACACTATACTATTCAAATCTTGTTCACCTGTGTATTGTATCATATTAAAGATATATTCTCCCCACTGTCAAGTAGTATAGCAACGTTTCTTTTGTGTGTTCTCGTTTGTAGAAGCATTTCACAGAATGTAAACTAAATCAACTTTTAAATATTAATTCTCGTAGCATTCCAAACTCATATTGTGAAGGATTGCACTAGCATAATCATGTCATGATCAGCGAACCTGCTGGTTCCCTGCGTCAGTTTCACCGCTGTCTGTGCCGACCTTTCTATGAACCGTACATGTAAGTGACATAGCGCAGCCAGCGGCAAGAACTATTAAGACTATTTTTCGTACCTTTCTAAAAATGTATATATTTGGGTAAGTGTCAATTTTATTAGCCATCCTATATTTACATCAGGTTGGTGATGGAAGGAAATAAATAATTATATTATCTGACGATTTCAGGACGTGGAATTGAAGTATTTTTATACAAGATCGAGATGTCTTGAGAGACCACACTATTTTAAGTTCAAGCGCTGGAATGTAAAAAGCAACAATAGTATACATAATGATTTGAATAGAGCAAAATACAGACAGATTTAGTCTCAATAATTATATAACTCTTTCAGACTTACTTAAAATCAAAAGGAAATCAGTTTTTGAAACTTCTATTATTGAGAAAATGACACAAACGAGTACTATATCAGAAAGATGAAATGAATACAAACACTTTTCTCGGCAACATTGACATAGTGCGGGTCAATCAATGTGCAACTTTCGTGGTAAACTTTGACTTTAAACTTGTACAAGTCATGTGACACGTTCCTCTAAACTTTGACATATTGTGAGCACTTTCCTCGTAGACTTTGACATATTGTGAATACTTTCCTCGTAACTTTGAGATAGTGTTAGTACTTTCCTCGTAAACTTTGACATATTGAGTACGTTCCTCGTAAACTTTGACATAGTGTGAGTACTTTTTTCGTAAACTTTGACATAGTGTAAGTACTTTCCTCGTAAACTTTGACTGAGTAATGAAAAGTAAACATATGGCTGAATAGTAAGTCCTTTACACAAGTAGGTGGAATAAATACGCACCCTTTCACATACCAATAAATGTCATAAGCGCTAGCCTTACACTCCCACATACCTTGTGTGCAGTCAACAGGCCTATTCCATCTAGGCCCTAGATATGACTCGAAGTGACCAAATTATTCAATTCATCAATCAATCACATGTATGTATGTATGTATGTATGTATGTATGTATGTATGTATGTATGTATGTATGTATGTATGTATGGACAGACGGACGGACGGACGGACGGACGGACGGACGCACGCACGCACGCACGTACGTATGTATGTATGTATGTATGTATGTATGTATGTATGCGTGTGTGTGTGTGTGTGTGTGTGTATGTGTGTTGTAACACAATCATAACTCATAATCATGTGACTTCTCTTTTGTCAAGGTATGACATTCAGTAAGTGCTACATTTATCTACAGTGACAGCAGCGTTTTTCTGTACTCTGTATTGAAGTGCTGCCAGTTAAATGTATTAAAGTAACCCCCACAAAAGAATCGCAGATTTAAGACACCAAATAAGAATAATAACCAATATAACTAATACAAAATCATGACTTCGTATTAGGAAAATCTGCCCATGTCTTCCATTCATTTAAAGTATTGACAAAATCATGGAAGACCGGTTTATGAAATACTTATAAAATTAATGTTTGAAACAAAAAAGGGGAAACTTTGGACTCAGTTGTTAAGCTATATATATGTCAAAATATTGTTTACTTTCTGGGTGTTGGACACGGACCTAATAAGAAGGCAATAAATTAAGTTCACAACAATGCCCTATCAGGCTTCAAGTTCTTAACCACGACTGTGTACTAATCAAATCCAATATCCTGCACAAAGCAAGCCAACCAGATTGGGTTGCAGCCAATCAATTATTGTTTGCTCTAAAAGGTGTCAAACTAATATAACCATGGTGTCAGACTTTCAGTGCTGATGTATGAGACCAGCCACCTAATCTTACGTCAATAGTAAAGTCAAGTTTCTGGCCAAAGTCCGGTATTTCATCAAGTACAATAAATTAGCAAGTATCACAAAAACAACAATCGTTCTTATCATAAGAAGCAAAAACTATTTGATTTTTAATCTACATAATGACATCTGTTTGACCTTCTAATCACAAGTTCAAGGCATGGCCAAATATTTTGATCCATAGCAGGCACAGACCAGTAGTTTATATTAGTACAGACGTGAGTGTTGGCTGATAGCGTGACACGAATGTCACATCTTACGTCCGACTAAGGTGTGAATACTTCCATGAAATACTGTGTCCCCAAATATAACATCAATATAACTACAGCAATTTTGTCTCACTCGAGGAATGATTGTATTTGAAAAATACATAGTGTGCACTTCCTTTGTAATGTTGAAGTTAGGCACTTCACAAGTTTCAGGTTATATTAAGTCAACAAACTGACATTTCATATTGTAACAATGACAGCCACAAGGATTCACTTCTGTTTGTGAAATGACAGCCTCGATATCGTCAGACGACTAACGACATAATGCCAATATCACGTGTTTGCATAACGAGTCATGTGGAAATACCAGTCACCATAAACCTCATTATGAACGAACGATAGGAGATATTGATACAAAACCCGAGCAAAGAAATAACTCTCAGGTACACAAATCACAAAATAACACATTGAGGAAGTGAGATAGCGGACCAGTGAAAAAAACTGTCTCGGTTGACCAGGAAATCTAGAAATATAAAAACTGGAAACTATGGTAGGAGTGATAAAACCTCTCCTTTTTGTTGGTGTTGTCCTCTTCAGTGATCTGACAATACACTTGCTGGTCACTGCCACAGGTAAGAACATTTCAGTTCGGTTCAGACGTTCCAGCCGTCTTGTATTATTTTCAAGAGCAGGAAATCAGTATATAAAATCTCACACCTGCAAACTTTCATAGTTAATGTTTGTTCAGAAAACGCCTTTAATTTCAAAATTCCAATTCAAAGGAACCTGGATACTCAAGAATTTCAATCTTGGGTAGGCCTTCACTACAGTACATGGGCCCCCGGGAGTACATGTCTCCATATTCTCATGCAATGTCACGTTAACATATATATATA
>NC_135549.1:15219841-15267341 GCF_964340395.1 Glandiceps talaboti
TTAGGTGGTCCATGGTGGATTTTCCGGTTCCAACATGCATTGCGTCAGATGACGTCGCTTAATATTGTTACGTTTAGGTTTGTTTTGTGTTTATTACATTTGAATAACATTTTCATTGTGGAATGATGAAAAGACATGTTGACCTATTAAGTGACGACTATATAGAACAAATGCTACACGCTGTCCATGACACTGTGGGATTTTATTGGTAAACCATACACATTGGTGACAACCCCAACCGTTTCTAGCACTTCCAACCCAACCCCCTACCCCCTGCGAGTACAGAATACATAGCGTTGCCAAGGGAGACGCGAGATGCACCTTGGAACCAGCAATATGTCTTTTCTGTACATATGCATTCTTACCATATAGATAGATAGACAGATACATCTAACTCTTAATTAAGTTTGTGATCACTATGATGCAAGTTTATATTCAGTTACATAATAAACACCCAACTTTGAAATTAATTTATCTATAAAATTATAATGTTCTAATATTAAATTTTAATTCTTAACTGACATCCACGCTCAATAGTATTTGTGATTATATTGTGTATATTTTGTTACCATTTAGAAAATGTATCGTAGAAAACATCTTTTTTAATACATGTAATAACACTATTAAAGTTCTGTATCGTTCGACAGTTTCCCTCTACACACATTTTAGACTAAAGGTGACTGTCTGCAGTCAACATATCTACCATGCTCTATTTAGAAAAAAATTATGATGAAAATTCTGAATTTAAAAAAGGTAGAATAATTTCGAAATTGATGAAATTTAACATCTGCTTGTAGCCCCGTCTGGGTTCGTCCCCACTCTTCAAATTGTGCCCACAACGCGTTACATTGTACTTTATGATGAGGTTAGACACGAATCGATGGCATGCGAACTTTCTATATTGTGATGTTTATGTGTCCATTATATTATACATCCATGAAGTCATTCATTCCTGTAACGATAAAACTGACATCATGAATGTTTACCACTACCTCTTTATAAATTGTTTACTACTCTGGCATGTATCGAGTAAGTGCCTTGTTGACAAAACACCCCATTCTCTCTAATCTCCTCTTTACTATATACATCCACAGTGGATTGGTGTAGTAGTCTTACAGTGCAACCTTGTGATGATAATTTTGAATGTGCGTACATGTCCTCTGGCGACGGTGCTGAATGTCAATCAGTATGCTACAAAGACTACTGCAAGAATGGTGGTCAGTGTGAACACTCTGTCGGCGATGAAGACAGTGAAGTCAACGAGATCACCTGCAGGTAATTCATCATGCGAACAGGTATCCTTGTCCATCTATGACACTACCTAAGATAGGTAGTAAAGAAACAATAACGAATTGGCGCTAACACTACTCTATGTTTACAATATTCTGTAAAGACTTATGTAGGTTCAGTGTGTAGTTGCATTAACAAACACCTACTGGGTGTCCATTGCACAATTTACATTTCCAAATATCCCCTTCCTGGTTTTAATTGCATGTATGAATGAATAAGTGAACAAGTCTTCGTCGAAGACATACTCCTAAACATTTCAACTAATTACTAATTCATAATCTGAATTTTATGACAAATAAATATGGCGGCAATTCAGTTAAACTATTATAAAGGGATGTACATCATGACTAAAGCGATACACACATTCTGCTGCAGTATCTGACAATTGTGCCAAGTTTGGTTGAAATCAGCATGTGTCACAAGGGTCAACACAGATGGCACTATATTTCACAGCAAAAAGTGTTTTACTAGATCCTAAAACATGTTGGTTATTACTCAGTGTCGTCATTTTAAGTAAAATTGTGACAAGAGGGTCATATTATATACTACTCTTGAATTTAGCACATGCATGTCAGATGCGTATATATACACTTTAAACCCTTTTGGTTGTTTGACTTTGAACATAAGGTTCAAGATCAAAGGTCAAGGTCTCACTAGAAATGTAACTGTTAGTTTTTGTGATAGGTATGGTCGTCCATCACACCCTTTCAAATCACTTGACGTCAGATAGATCCAGTAATGTTACAGTGGATAAGGCGAAACTTCGTTAAAACAATGCTATAAACATTCTCTCTCTTCAAATTAACATACATTATTCTTTCCGCAGATGTTCAGAGGGAGCAAACGGATACTACGAAGGGGAACAGTGTGAGACATTTGTGAATATAATCACCAAACTTGCTATAGCGTTATCTGTCATCGCATCCTTCATTATTGTTGTGATAATTATTGTAATCGTTGCCAAGATAAGGAAAAGAAAAACTTACAAAGAAACGAAGAAAATTGGAGGGTAAGTTTGAAGAACCTTTAGTTACTATACTAGCTCTGAAACCTCCTGGCGATATTACATAATTAGTTTAGGATATATCTAGAGCTCTTGATAAAAGTATTTGGAATTCATGGTATGTAAGGTACTCAAATATGTTTGAAGAGTAAGGGAACAGTGATTCGGGAATGGGCATATTCATGTAGTGTATATAGATATTTATGTGGGGTATGATAATAATCATGTGGGAATGGGGTATTCATGTAGTGTATATGGATATTCATATGTGGCACGTAATACTTATGTGGGAATGGGGTATTCATGTAGTGTATATGGATATTCATATGTGGCACGTAATACTTATGTGGGAATGGGGTATTCATGTAGTGTATATGGATATTCATATGTGGCACGTAATACTTATGTGGGAATGGGGTATTCATGTAGTGTATATGGATATTCATATGTGGCACGTAATACTTATGTGGGAATGGGGTATTCATGTAGTGTATATGGATATTCATATCGGGTATGGTAATAATCATCGGATATCGGATAATCAAAATATATTTCTCAAAAACCTTCGAAAAAGTTGAACAGTTTCTTTCGAGAGGTGATGAATTACGGATGTTTTACTATTGTAACTTACCTCGTTTTGGGAAACACAAAATGGGGCATCTGGTGACGTCATTGTACATCAAGATAGAAATAGCGTGACTACATACTTCGAAGATCTTCGAAATATTTTACCAAGTGAAAGCATTACATGATGAATTTAATTATCTTCTTTCTCAGGTACACCGTAAAAGGCATGAGTAGCATTGTCTATGGCAATAATGCATATATTGCCGACGAATTAGAATCAACAGTATCACTGGCAGACGACGGAAAGGACACGCGGTGGTCGACTGACATGGACACAAATGTCATGTCAGGAAACTTTTGGAATTTCCCCGTCCCTGACTACTGGCAGGACGCACAGGATGATACACACGTCGATGGTGGGAGAAGTCATTTTTCAATGGAATGGGACAGTGGGCATACCTATCGTCATGATCCTGGATCTGATGTGATAACACAGCAATCGACGAGTAGCGGAACAGCCTCGTTTTCACAACAGGAAGACGTAGTTGAACCTCGCCAAACGTCAGATGTCACTAACTTTGAGCAACGTATGTCAAGTCGTAGGAGCAACACTGACGACGAGCTGAACTTTAGGCGCCATCGTAGCCTTAGGAGCAAAACCGACAAATTGAAACAGTGGCCACACTATCAACAACAACGTGGTGCACCCTTCCAACTAGATCCTGATACACCAGTAAGTCCTCGACCATGGCAATTATCCTCATCACTGTCACAATCAAATCCCTCACCGCAATAGTCCAGTAAACAAAGAAAAAGCCATATAAGTGGTGGCAACTCACTTGTTGTTGACACAAATTAATAAGTGCCGTATTTTGGCAGAATTCAACCAATTTTGCACACTGACGATTTTCTTCTAGGTCTATATTTAACTATTAAAAACGTAACAACAAAATATTTTTCTGTTACAGTTTAAGATCAGTAGACCCACCTCAATCTACACTACGGTAAGAATTGATTCACAGTAATACCCCCAACCTACACACCTGTGATTAAAACTAACTCACAAAACATATCCAAATATGACACATAGGCACTACACCTTTACAGATAAATGATGCAAGTAAGCACAATATGTACTCTCAAAGTACCTGTAGAGAGCAGATGTCTGAAATTTTGCAGGGCTGTTACTACTAGTATACTAGAGATGTCTTTGTGAACAAATATTTGTTTATATGCAAATTAGAACTTAAATTGTGATGAGTACCAATTAACCCAAATTTGTGTCTACAAAAATTCAAAAACCCTTAAAAAATTACACCACTTTGCAGTTGTGCCACAGTGCTACTGGTATTATTTTTTTTAAACTTTTATTTGGGGGGCCAACTTTTAAAGCACCCAAACAATGACCCTTGATAGAAATTTGGCATTTGGTAAAACTTTCAAAGCATTACAGATTTGTCAACTGACCATTCCCTGTTACAGATATCCTCAAACTAACTAATATTTGTATTCTTTGTCTTTTAATTTCAGAGTTTCTGAGATTCCTTTCAGATAATTCCATCTGAATATCCTCTGACAACTAGAGTGATCTGGAACATAAATGGCAGTATTTGGACTCCAGCTATGGACAAGACACACTTGATCATTTGTACTAATTGTATTTACATCAGGAATTACACACATCAGCTAAAGTGAAATGAATAATGCAAGTATGGGTTGAATATGGAAAGACATACAATTTGGGAATCCAGTTATTCTATCAGGTGTATCATATTCTGAAGTCAGCGTGAATTCTTGGTACCTGCAGTAACATTTTACCACATGCTAGAGGGTCAAAGGTTTAGAACAAGGTCGACTTATTCTCATATGCACCTATAGTAATGCATATACAGCCCATGGAATTGAAGCCAATGGTGTACACCAAGAAATTGAATTATCATTATTTTTATGACACTCGTAGGTAGTACAAATTTAATTTCAGGAACTGAGAATTCGGACAATATGTAATGGATATTAGCTAAATATCAAATATACCACTAATCATCACTTACACGGCGTTTCAATCTTGTTTTGTTGTACTTTCATTTAGGTTGTACTTAGTTTAGTTGTAATTTTTAAAATCTCCCAGATACTATAAATTTCAAATCTAAACAAATGTAGAGTAAGAAAAGAGCGGACAAGTTGATGAAACCTTTACTTGAGGTATAAAAAAGCAAAGTTTTTAATAATAATTTCATTTTCTTACTAAAAATTTAAACAGTCGTAATACATGTACTTTACAATAAGTGTCAATTTTATTATAGCCAGACTATATTTACAACAGGCTTTGTGATGGAAGGAGACAAATAATTACATTTTCTGAAGATTAGTGGACTTAAAATTGAAGTATTTATACAAGAATACTGGAGTGGCCAGCACTCATCCCAGAATACACACAATTAGTTAACATTTCATGTACAGAAATGAGCTAAACAATTGAAAAATAAAGTGCTATGAAATCAAATATGAAATTGGACTGCAGATACTGAAATCACATGGCAAGTGTATTTATATGATGGATGTTTGTTATAGTAATACTGAGTTCATAGATGATGACCCTAAACTTATGTAAATGCATGTAGGGTCATTTCACAGTTCAAACATCAAGCCATGTTGTACAACTTTCCTATGAATCTTCAGTGTTATAGCGACCGTCATCATCTGATCTACAATCTTCTATCATGTGAGTCAGCCACTAATGGGGGGGGGGGGGGGGGGGGGGGGTTTATATAATCACAAGTATGACATCACAATGTTGACAATGTCAGAATGATATGAAATTTTCATACTAGCTGTACCATAGGTTTCATACAGGAATGGCTACGTCTGCTACATTTACCACAAAAACATTCAACAGAATTGTACCAGTAAATATACAGTTTGGTCACTTATCTCCCCCCCCCTCCCCCCCCCTTTTGTCTAAAGGCACAATTGTCAATTGCATTGTTTACTTTCTTTTCCTATTTAAAGTTAACCACAGATATTTTTTTTTTTTACATATGTCACTTGTTTTCATAGCAAATAGTTATTACTTAGATAGAAAGCATTGAAGATTGGTCATGAAAAAAACACAAGGTCAACATGGCAGTGGGCTGAGACAAACAGTAAAATGTACTTGGTTTTCTAAATACGATAATTCTGCATGTTATAGTCCCAAGGGTAGATAAAGGCTTGGCTGTTCCTCCTCTGATACATTGATATTCACACTATCTATAGTAATGTGGCCTGATAATTTTAAATCTATACATTGTGTAATATCTTCTGAAAGTGTTCTATAATACAGAAAATACTTTATAATTGAAACTGTACATATCATATGCATCAAAATACAATTGTTCTTGTGTATTTATGTACTCTATTCTATAGGGGAGAGGGTATTGAAACAATATCAGTTTTGGCTTTTCTCATGTGACAGCACAAAACTGTGGTCACTGGATATTGTGCACCACTACCATTTCCTGCTCTTTTTTCCCCTTCCCACAATATAGGGGAGTGGGAAGGGCCATTCCTTTTCAATGGGGTATCTCACAACATATGGTTTTCTAACAAAATGCAGTTGTAAAGAGTCGAGCATTCTTTTCTGTAACTCACATTCATAATCATCGCATGGAAATTCAATTGTTTGAGGGTATCGCCAGGAGTAAAATCGTATCATCTTATTTCTATTCAGCATCTATTACAGTATGGCAAATCTGTATTTGCATTTAGTTATCATCTGGTATTATAAATTAACACTACACTACGTAAATATCAGAATACTAGTTAGGTTCTACTCTTCTGTACAGAGGCATGTACATATTTGGTTGAACTACACTGCGTTGATGGTGTGTTTAAGAAGGCAAGCAGTTCTTATATAAAAAAAAGGTGCAACTTTCTCTTTCTTTGCGAGATGAATTCTATTCAAATTTGTTACTAGGAATAATATGAAAAGATAAATTCACTTTTTAGCAACGACGTATAGTAATATATACTTGATCTGCATCAATGAAGCTGCTGGATAACAGATAAAGCGCCCTCAATTAAATTATTTGTTTGTCGTCCGTGTGTGGGTAGGTTTGTCAGTAGATTTAGAAAAAACAAACACATTTCGTTTTGCTCAAAATTTCCGGGTAAGACCATATTTCATACTATTATAAATGGAAAGACCGTTCAGATATGACCGTTCAAATGACCACATAATTCTAAATAGTTGTTTATACAACCAAACTTTGGATTTTGACGTTTCTATTTCACCAGAATTGTAGAGTTAGATACAAACAGAAAATGAATCAAGAGAAAAGTAAACATTACGTGACATACCATTGTTTTTTTTCTGTGTTTTTTTTTTTTCCTGTCTGCCTGGTAGATTTTGGAGAAATTCAAAGACGGCAAATAAAGTATTTAATTGATGAAGCGTTATGGAGAGCTATGCCGTAGCAACATGTGATTGTACATTATATGAGAAACAAGAGCTGCAGTGGCAAATCTCTGTTGTTCTTGCAAGACCTGTCATCTTACACATACAGCTGGGTTGAAACCCAGAGTTACAACCTCACTGGTGAGTTATCTAAGCAGCTGAAGTGGTGACACAGAAATCATAACAGGATATGCGATAGACTAAGATATGTTGTGTTGTTCAGCACTATCATGCTTTTTAAATCTTGAGTGCTGGCTGATAGCGTGGCACTAATGTCTGTATCTTACAGACCAGATATGCATCATCTGTAGCGTTAATGCAGTGATTCTCAGATTACAATTCAATAGGTATTATTGATAAGACACAGGATGTTGATGCTTCCCTAAACTGAACATGAATCGCCTGTTGTGTAGAAGCGGTAATTCTGAAGCTATCACTTCATTGGGTGTAAGGTTTCTACTAGAATGGCAATCCTTGAGCTGTAACCAAGATACTGATGATGTTACTGTGTCTGTTTACTCTATTTCCTTGTACTTTGATGTTGACCCACTTGTGTGCGGGTGTCACAGTCGTTTTTCATTTCAGGATGATTACGATGAGGATGATTCAAGTTACAGGCTGTCAGCTGAAATCATACTTTTCTGCCTCTTCTTTTCATGGCTGCTGTACACTGTGGACAGTACCATTTACCTTTTGGTGCTTCTAAAAGTCCAACACAGCCATAATGGAACCACTCTCCATTTGGACACTGTGGTTCAAAATAAAGAAAACAATGTTCAACATTTATATAAAGAACAAATTTAATCTAAAACATTTTGCGAACATTTTCTTCATATTATCTTTCCAACATTTACCAAGAATAAAAAAAATGGAAAAAAATGGTATAAATATAATACTGATATGACTTTTTAGTTGAGATCGTAATGAAGGTATAATTTTACAATAGGCAGTTCGGATATTTTCCATACAATACACCTAAAAGAAATGTCACGCCTTACTCTGACACAATTCTGGCCAAGTCATGGAGTGAAACTTTGACTCTCATTATTTTCATTTTTTAAGTGCTTTTTCATGCAACTGTTGCGGGAATGAAACACTGCTACTCATTTTATGTACGACTATATCAATATGGTCTACTTAGTATTAAACTTTAAGCCGATATTATTTGATAAGACTTTGCAGACATAACATAGTGACTTGAGGAAGTCATAATGCTGGTAACATGTCTGTTATCAACTCCTCTAAAGCCAAATAAAAAAACACTGTGTTTCCGATAACCTGTACTGATCCTAGTTTAAGCCCACAACCCTAAACATTTTCGTATGCAAACAGGTAAAATGGTAAAAATTTACTTCGATATCCTTGTATACCTTCATGCCTTTGCCTCAACTGTAGTCATTTTTAAAACAAAAGGAAATTATAGTCCAGAAAGAAACCAGGTCTTTTTAGACTATAGCAGTACAGTCTGCGTAACACGTTCGTCTACTTAACTTATAATTACCTATATCTACTTCTTTTAGACCTCATCAAACTCTCACAGAAGTATTGTAACCGATGAGTATCTTATCTTGGGGTCAAAGTAATTTTTAAATCTAAATTTTAAATAAAATAACATTCCGACTTATCTGCCGTATTTTCTGAAGTCGTGTTATCAGAAACGCAAATATTTTTTATTTTAATTTGCTTAAAATGATTCAAATTTCAAGCGTACACAGCAGACTTTGATCAAATAGTTGATTGTCAATGGATTGCAATGCCAATTTGTACACACTTCTTGGTTAGTGAACTTTGATAACTCACAATAAATGACGTTGTGATACCCGATCGATTAACACAAGTTTTGTTTGACAAGTTTCAACCCTGATAAGAGAGAGAAGAGAATGTTTGTTGATCATACTTACATCATCATTGTCGCAACCAACCATTTCACCATAGGAGACTTGATTACAAACACAGTATCTTGGTTCATTGGGATCAAATGTCCAGTCTGGTTCTGTGACAGCAGGTTCTACAACTCGTTCTGGAACAGGTTCTGGGACAGGTTCTGTCTTGAATACTGTGCTCCTTGAATTTTGTCTGAAACAGATGTATTTAAAATGACAGTGGTCATAATATTTTCAAAAGGAATAGCAAGAATGTGCAAAACATTGCGTAAGTTTCTCAAGACTGACTGCACAGCCTTTACTGTATAGCAGTGTGCCCTCTAACGATAGCCAAATTTTGTTGTTGTGAGTCACAAAATGAGAAAAACTGGGATTTCTTGTGAGTCACCACATAGTAAGAGATGGGGGAACACCAAATTTTGGTGCGTCACTAGAAATTGTGTGTGCACACTGCTGTATAGAGTCACATTAATTCAAAGTATTGTGAAAATCCTAATCCTGTATTTTAAGGGTAGATATCCTTCGCTCCTAGCTTGTACTTCCTTAGTCAGGTCCATGCCATGACCTACAATTTCTCAATTTGATGTGGTGGGAAAGTTAGTTATTATCATGTTTGTTTCACTGCTACCCAACTCTTCAAGCACAACAGAGGGAAATCCATAATTATAATTCCTACAACAAACTCAAGATGTGGTACCATAAGTACAAGTTAGGGAAGGGGACCATGTATATTTACTTTTTATGCACTACCACTTACTACTGGTTAACCAACCAAAGGAAGATTAACTTCTGATTTCTGGTAATATTAAGCTAACTTGCAAAAGATGTGCTAAAAAGTAAGAGCGCACACCATCTGATCACCAAGTTGGCATTTGTGTGACCTTGTAGTATTTAGGGCTAAATATACCACATAAACTCATTTGATTTATTGTCAGTCATTTACAAGATTTTTGAAACAATAGAGATAATTGACCTCAAGATTGATAACCCACAAACTATTTGTAATTTCTAATCGAAAATCATTTACACAACTGACTTGAATTAAAGACAGTAACTAGTTGTTAAACCCTTTCAGTTCAATAAAAGCATAACATGGCCAATAAAACAAGTAGTGGTAGACTGAAAAGCTTGTACTTTTAACTAGATTTTAAAAAATCTCAACCCTAAAGGCTATACAAATATTGCAGTTCACTGCACATTCAAACCCAACTGAGCACTGATATTGGACACTATTTACTACATGTATATTGCACATATGAAATGGGTGTACTTACTTTTTATTTCTCTGTGACCTAGAGTCAGCTGTTCTTGTATCCCCTGAGCTAGATGATGCAGGTGAACCATACAAACCAGTATACCCTGACATTTGACTAAGATCAGCACCACTTTTCAATGCATCGTATGTTGCTCTTATACTTGCTGTTCGCCTCCCTTGTTGCATCTAAGAGTGAAAACAATGTACAACTGAAGTAGTGTCATGATATTAGTAGTACGATACATAGAGGTTACACAGAAGTGTGATGCATGCCAATGCATACCTTCCCTGTATCAAAGGGGCATGGGCCAACTTGAGACACCAACGATAAATGCTTATTGTAAGACTCATCTGGAATTGTACTTATGTTGATTTTCGCCCTGGAAAGGGCATAAAATCATCACATAGCATTGATGAAGCTTTATGTATTGTGCATTTTTCTATGATCCTGATGTCACTGGTACTTTTTGGGTTGGAATGAAAGAGTAAAATAACACTGATAATCTCATTCATTCTATGCTGCCAGTACTACACCTATTATGAAAATAACTTTTTTGACCAGTGATGAGGGTAATGATTGTTAGCTTGGAGTTCTCTGGAGGACAGGTGCAATACAAATACACTTTATCATTTATTTCTATTCATTGTTTCAAGGCCTTCATATTACAGAATTGTGTTGTCATGGTAATTATATATACATGTACATCATAGTCAATGTACAACTTATGTACATATATTACTACATAACATTTTAACTTGGAGATCTGAGGAATAACTTACAATACTACCATCATTTGGAAAATCTCCACTATTGTTATAAAATGCACAGATTCTTTATCATTCTACTTCAAAAAATTTGGATACAATATCTTTACGACACATGATCAAATTTATGACTTTGTCACTGTACTTGTTCATCTATTCTGCAATCTTAGGTTGACCAAAGGTTCATGATGATATGCCATGAAATATAAAGTTATTCTTAAAATTAAACTATCACTGTAATTATTTGTCAGTGATGTTAATAACTTAAATAAGTGCTCAAATCAAGAGTCATTCTGGACTCCAGCATATAAAAACAAGAGTACATTTTAATAGCCTAAGCCCACATGTTGTATGAATCAGTGCTTTCTATTTTTTTTTACAGATAAGATTACACACATCTATGTTTTATCTGTGTTTTAATGGTAGGTTTTAAAGCAATGTTTTTTATCTATGTAATCATTCAGCAGTCTCCTGATAATCAAACAATGCTGGAAAAAGTTGTGTGTCTTCAGTACACTTCTAGTAGCTAGTAGTCTCAATAATCTTTGATGCAGTTAATAAAGGGACATACACATGGAACCCAAATACACAGATTTGCATGAAGCATTTTGGTTGATAAAAGAGGCAAGTGAAAATTTACCCTTTTTTTTCTACAACAGTAATGGCTGGTAATATATACATAGTGCCTGATAGTTCCATTCATATTGTATCACTTGTTTTGATAACTACAATAACATGTAATTACTATTACATTACTGAGTACTGAATATTTTTTAAGATGAATGTTGATTGAGTGAACATTGATTATCATGGCCAAACATGTGAATACCTATTCCAAAGATACAGCCTCATAACAAAGTATCCCTTCACAGAACTTTGTTAACAGATATACTTACAAATGTAGGCTCAAGATCCAAAGATTGTGGATAGTTGCATATTACTCACATGTGTTTCACTTACCTGTAATGTGTTAGAAACAGCCTGAGCAGCAGCGAGAGCTATGGCATTGGTCCCAGCACCCATCTGTCCTAACCTATATGATAGTGATGATTGTGTTGCATTGGCACCACTCTCTGCACTGGTTGCCCCAAGAGATGTGGCTGGAGGTGTTGAACTGTTACTTCTGTACCCTGTAGTATCATGAACAGCTTCACTTGCCAAACTTGATAAAAGTTTGTCAGGAGCTACTTTCTTCTCTACATGGTTATCTATGGCAGTGTATTTCCGCTCTGACAAAAATAAAGTGACACACAATATTACAGTCATGCTTACAGTATAACTCAGTTAACTTTTTTCAGTTAGTTCAACATGATGAATTTAGCAATGCAAGTATGCTTGCAATGGTAAATAGTGGGTGAAGTTCAATTCTTCATATCTCACAAGTACATGTGTAGAACAGCAGCTTTAATCTTTGACCAGTTTCACACCTTGACAGTCTTTTTTTAAGAAGAGTGATTCAAATTGGAATTTTTAAAAGACACACAGGAAAATTCTTGTGACAAAAATATGCTGTGTGTGCAGTCTGTCTACATAACACAGCACTTCTGTCTAGTAATGTAAAGATACTTGCATTTGCGACCAGACTGGATCAGTTTATTTTGATAGGACTCTTAATATTAGTGTAATACAATGTAGTTGACTATATATTTAAACCAATAATTGAGCAGCCTCGTCTTCAAAAAAAAAGGTTGGGTTACATCCACAATATTGAACACTGAGTGAAACACACTAAGATGCATGACAAATTGTAATGACTTGGTCTAATGGTGGTTTGTGTATACATTCTACACATCCTTTATACCAAAGTCCTATAAACAATTGGGGTTAAGATCATGGATAGGAAATTGTAAATTTTCCTGGACTTTCTCCATTTCATTGCTAGGGTTCTAGAAGCTAAACTATCATGAAGACAACATTGAGATTTCAACCTACTTTCTCCTCTCTGGTGATTCTGCTGAGCTGGGGCGTCGAGTTCTAATGATCCTGTACAAGAGGAGGCAAAAATATCAATAAAGAAAGCAACAATATTCACTGAGAGCTCACAACTTGAAGCCGCCTTTATTTTCTAGGCATCAACCTTACACATAATCCTACAACAAACAAGTCTCTAATGCATTATTTTGACCTGTTTCTTTGCTGACCTGATGGTACTTTATTGTATGCTTCCTAGGGAGTTGAGGAAGTATAACAGGCCATTGTTTTGCTATAGATCTATGCCAGGGGTAATAGTTGTTAGGCCAAAAAGAAAAAAGTTTGTGGTCAGTGCGTACATCACGTAAATACCCTCACATTGGTCTTTTTTTTATTTTGTGTTTGTCCAGCCCATGCAGTCCGCAGATCCGAGGGGAAACACAAAAATAACCCTCTGTATTTCAGTGACGGCAACTGCAGAGCCAATCATAAACAAACAAATGACATCTGCCCTACATACACACTTACTTGCTCTACAGTACTAACTAAAAAGAACAGTAACTGCCATAAATAGTGGACTGAGTGACAGGTTTGTTGAGAATAAAAAAAAAAACCACACGCGTTGTCGCACAATTTTAGATATACTTTTTGCCTCAGTGCCTGGAGCTCTCCAGGGAATTCTAATACACTTTATCACTACTATTATAATAGTCTATTACAGTGAGAAAGTTATTCGGTGTTTAGGAATCTCAACTTGAATTTTATTGAGACTATACTTTTGTTAAATATTTTGACTTGCTCTCTACTGTTGAAAGCGTATTTCAATTCCTTGCTCTCCAGACTTCTAGCCTTGAGCTTTAACTGCACCTTATAAAAAGTTAGTAAACTTTTGTCTTAAAAACACTCATAAATAGACAGCAATGAGAAAACCCCAAATTTCTTGAATGACTACACGTTATGATTTAGTCTTGTGAAGTTGCAAAAGCAATAACCCAACCATTTGTCTTTACAAGTAAACATAGCTGATTCTGAAGTATATCAAATCTCCTGAAGATGAGAAAGATGTTTTGGCAGTGTGAAATACTAGATGCCACCATCATGATTTTGAGTCAATTTTCAGAAGCTTTTCCATCAAACCCACATTTGTATATATGTGAACAAGCAGACACATCACTTTCCCATTAATTATGTGGTGCAATATATACTTTAAATAACAAGGAAAATATCAGGTTTTATTAATATTAGTGTAAACAGGAAAAGGTTTTAGTTACAGCTATATAATGGTATCAGTTTCTTGTGGTGGTTTTTGTACGTTTATTTTGTTATTAAAATGATTACAATCATTGAATATATCTTTAAATCATCATTGAGAAAAGGTGCAATTTTGTTACACAGTATTCAAAAGCTTGCTGCACCCTTGAGCTAAAGCAAGATAATTTACCCTATATACTGACTGACAGAACAGAGGTGATGCCATAAATTAGCCAATCCTATCACATCATAGTTGACATGTGATTGCGTGCTGATGTCAGTACACAATTGACTGTAAAAGTGGCTGTGTGGTGTGCCACAGTCATAACAAAATTACATTATATGTTGATATGCTCACAGACTTTCAGATACATGTAGGTTACTGATGACAGATATCAAACAGGAAAGGACATTTTTGTTTGATTGTGTGCTGATGGGTAGTAGGAAGCTACCGACATAAGTACAATCCATTCTTGATTTGGCCAAGTACAATGATTGCAATTACTGTATGACGTCATGATACCATCCACCCTGTAAGATACATTGTGTTGTTCAGCCCTATCAGGTGAGTGACAGTTGATCATGTTGCATCTTACAAACAAGATACCACGGCAATAATATTGATATCAGAACTGCTAGCAAGACAGTCACTTGCACTAAAACACTGCACCACAATAACTGCCTAAGGCACATCAAAATTCCATAAGTTTTGAAAATATATCTCAACATTCCTATGATTTTATAATTACCCCCCCCCCCCCCAAAAAAAAAAAAAGAAAAGAAAAGAAAAGAAAGAAAATAAGTAGCTTAAGTGACTGTTGCCACTCTATGGATGCTTGACGGGTCTCAATTAGGACTAACTTACTTCTTTCTAGTATTTCTGTAATGCCAGCATTGTCAGCTTCTAATTCCATTTTGAATTTGTTGAGCTCCTGGTCGAGTTTACGTAGATGTCGATCAACCTAGGTATGAATTAAACTCAATTAGATCACAGCACAATACAATACAATTTACAATTACAACCACATCACCTGAAACATGGTTGTCTTGACTGGACAAGAATCTTCCTATAATTGCTACATTTTATCATTTATCTCAATAAAATAAATCGCTGACATCGTTACATTTTCTTAGCCATAATCTTACAGATTGATACACTTTACATTAATAGCATTTCATTCTGCACAAAACTTCACCATTATTATTGGAAAAGACAAACACTAGTATGTTTGTTAAAATGGCAAGTTGGTAACCATATATCTAAAACTGCATTTTCACCCTCCCTTCTTTTCCCCATCAAATGTGTTATTAACTTTTAATTCTGCTGACACTTTGCTTACATTCAACTAGTATGTACTATTAGTATTAAATTATATTTTCTTCCACACATATCATTGCATCTCTCTAAATATATTGATAATTTGCAAAAAACTCAAAATATTCATTTTTATAATAGACACAAAAATATATTCTAATATGGAGTTAAAGGCATAACATGCAAAATGATTATTAACTTTAAGTTGACATTGATCATCGGATAATGCATACATTGTATGGTGGTGCATCTCGTTTGTGGCGGTGAGGCGTTTTGTAATGGCGGTTGTCTGCATAAATTATGCAAATATTCTTACCAAGTCGTATATTTGGTTCGCAAGTTGTACTTTTTCGTCGGCGTCTTCCAAGGCTTTATAATAGTCCTGGTAAAACAAAACATTTAAAACCGTAGATGAGATATCAATTTTTGTAACAAAGTTAAAGAAAAGACTGGCCGATCGAGTTTTCATACATTTCGGGAACACTTACTTTTCTAATTTTTTCGTATTCTTGTTCACGTTGCTCCGGTTTCAGTTTCTTGCCGTTGTTGAAGAAGTTCTTGACACGCTCGTCTAAATTATCCATTGCGTCTGAAACGCGAGAAAAACATGGTTTCAGATGAAAGGCACGGATATTGCAAAACGAGACCGAGCAGCAACGCACTGAACTGGTAGCAATACTTACTTTGTACTTGCAAGTCCATTTCGCGTATTTCCGTGAACCTCTCTCGGAGATCCATCGGCAACTGTTCGATCACTAGGTACAAAACAGAAAAACACGGTGACGGTTAGTTTCTGCCCACGATTTGATCCCAATTTCTTTCCAAATCAATAGATTGTGGGATTATAGTTCAAACGTGCATGTTATTTGGCCACTTACTTTCCAGGTAGTCTTCTAAGTACAACATTTTCGCTGCGTTCTGGTGTTCGATTCATTCAATATGGTTGACACTGAAGCGGTGCCGTCTCTTCGGCCATTCATTTCTCTGAAGCTAGCTACTTTCTGATTGGTTTACGTAGCTTAACATATTCTCAGTATTTCAACAAAATGTCATCACATATGATTGCAATCGATTTTTACTACGCTCTAAACTCGTTAGATTAACTACGCGTACGTTTTTTCGGTAACTTCATACTTAATACTAGCATAAGTGTGTAATAAATGAAACTTTTCTGTGGTAATTACAGTAACGCCCATCAAAGATAAAAACCAATGAGATTACGTGTTACATTCCTTGGTGCAACCTTGAATGAGCCTCGATTTCGCGCGACGTCCAATTATTGCCGCTGAGGGCGTGCAATATATTGACTTGGTTCAATGCATGGTTCAATGCAATGCATGAGTCTTTGCTCGATAGTTCTAGCTGTCGATAAGGATTTTATGTGCAGACCTGGTTATCTATTATCTGATATCAAATGTAGAAGCACAATTCCCGGGCTCTTGAAATCATTCAAAGAGATTATACTAATGAAAGAGAAGTTGTTAGATTATTGAACCGAACGATTTCGGGAAGCATTTGAATCAAGCTATGAATACTGTTTTTACAAGGTCTATCACAATCATTACTTAGTATACCGGGCCCGGGACTGCACTGCGACTGCGGTCTAAAATATTTGACAGAGAACCGTCATTAGCCGGGGTTCATAGACAGTGAAGTCTAGTCTCTAATACTTGTAATTTAATATCAGTACTTGAGAGACATTTTGTTGAACGAAGATCACTCCTTTTGGATTTGTTTATTCAATAATCCGTTATCCCGTCTTTAAACCGGGAGTGGGGTAGAGGTTGCTGTGTTTGTGTTTGTGTTTGTGTTTGTGTTTGTGTTTGTGTTTGTGTTTGTGTTTGTGTTTGTGTTTGTGTTTGTGTTTGTGTTTGTGTTTGTGTTTGTGTTTGTTTGTTTGTGTTTGTTTGTTTGTGTGTGTGTGTGTGTGTGTGTGTGTGTGTGTGTGTGGAGGGGGGATTATAGTGAAAAGCCAAACAAATGAGTGGAAATTAAAGACATATAGGAAGCCATTTAAGTATTATAAAGTCTCAACTATTTAGCTTCGGTACGTATCATCTGGATAGTATAGTATAGTATATATATATATATATATATATATATATATATATATATATATATATATATATATATATATATATATATATATATATATATATTATATAACCACCTGTTATTGCGTATCGCAAACCAGCTACAATATTCGGTAACATTCTTTACCAGAATAAATTAAAGAAAGCCAAGTCGGAAATAATCACTTGGGGTTGCAATCCTTGTAATACTGCAAGATGCGCTTGTTGCTCTTTGATCCACAACACGAATTTTTTAAAATCCACGGTTACAGGCAAATTTAATCGTATCACATCAAGAATGACTTACATTGTAAGTCAAGTACTGTCATATACGCTCTAACCTGCCGTACGTGTAATATTCAGTACATTGGCCAGACTACGTAACCTTTTCACAAGAGAATGAATGGCCATCGCTCAAATATCAAAACGAACAGAATAGACAGATCTCCTTATGTCGTACCTCACTTCAGGATGCCAGGATACACTCTATCCGATAATGCTCTGACAGCCACAGTCATTTGCTATTCACCTAACCCAGACACTGAAACAATTAATGAAACAATTGGAGCTGGTACTATGTATCCTCATGGACTAAATGGTTCAGCTAGTCATTTTTTCGTATATTTCGTATATATTATATATATGGTGTGTGTGTGTGTGTGTGTGTCTGTCTGTCTGTCTGTCTGTCTGTCTGTCTGTCTGTCTGTCTGTCTGTCTGTCTGTCTGTCTGTCTGTCTGTCTGTCTGTCAGACACACATCTTTATTTTTCCCGCCTTCTCCTATAATTAAACATACCAGTAGGTAAATGCATACCTTATTGTTGCTCAGCCACAAAAAAAGGTTTGTGACCAGGTAGGTGTGTTTAAGTTTTATCATGTGAATATAAGTGTGTTCTATACGAAAGCCGAGAAGGGACTTCCGACATCTGACTTCCAACTTCCGACTTCCGACTTCTGACTTCTGACTTCTGATTTTCGACTTCGGACTTCGGACTTCGGACTTCAGTATGTTTGAAAAAAATATTTGATTAGCCCCTCCTTTCTCTCTCTCAGTTTTTGAGCAACCCCCTTGTAGCTTTGCATTCTTTGAGTGACACATGATCAATTTTTGGTTTCTACTTTCTTACACTTATTTTTGATATTTTGCTGATAAAAATGCAACAATTCAAAAACCTTGGCTAGCAATTTATTGTTTTGAACTATTTTCACTTGTAAAGTGTAAGTTTTGAAAGAGACAACCAAAACTTGAAGATTATGATGTAGAGTGGTTATTCAGATCTATTTGGTTTTTGACTGGTGACCTCCGATTCTTCCGACCCCTCCAAGCCGTAAACGATGTTCTTCCAACCCCTCCAAGCCGTAAACGATGTTCTTCCGACCCCCCCAAACCGTAAACGATGTTCTTCCGACCATCCATCCAAGCCGTAAACGATGACAGCTTCCGTATTCCATCCTAACACCATTTTAAAAGAACAAAGAAAGAAAATTTTTGTGATTTTATAGCATGATTACAGAGTCTGACCTAGAGTGTATGCAATCAATTTAATCAAGTTATCAGAATATCTTTTGGGATCCAGTGGTTGCATTAAGTAATCATGACCAACATTAATAAACTGCGGCCAGCAAGTAAGTACCATGTGCTGAAATATTCATAGTACCTGACTCAAAAAATAAAAAAGTCTTGAAGTAAAAGTAGCGATACGTCAAATAATGGAGTCTTCAGTAGTTTAGGAGGGGGGGGGGGGATAATGCCCAGGCTATTGCGTAAAATATGACGTCTGCTGACCCTCCCTCAATTTCCTTTCTCTAAAACATGCATGACCCTCCCCCGTTAAAATATGGTTTAAATGCTGGTAAAGGACACTAATTCCAGAATCAATGGTTTAAAGGATTTAATCCTAATCCCAACGCTGCCACCACGTTGAAAGTTTTAAAGGTACTGGTTATTTCCCTAACTACTACTACCACCGGTAGTTAGATTATGTGAAATTGGCACTGCATTAATCATTGGCTGAACTGAAGGCTAGAACATTAACTCCCAAACACTAGATGGGCATACTCCCGATATCGTCAGGACCGAGGCCAATATGTCTCCACAACATTATATCTTGCCCAACTGTAGGACCCACTGTGACTTACAATTAATTCTCCCCTCACATCACATCACACTTGACAATTAATGCACTGCATGGTTGTCGGCAGCAATTTGATTGACATGGTTCCAAATTTCTCCCAGAATGCAAAACTTAGACAAAATAATGAGTCACAGCAAAATATTACCCTCTTAATATGGCCCCTTTGGCCAATTTGTACAAAAGTGACCCCCATTCCCCTGGCCCTCCCCCCTTGTAATTACTGCAGGCTCCATAAGTGTCACTCCCAAAGATACCTCGACATTTCCATATGAACATAATTTGATGATGAAAAAGTGCGTTCAAATGAAAGTTTTAGAGTTGTTGGTGTAGAGAGCTATGCGCAATGAGCGATGCTATGTATTCGAATCAAAATTCAGTTGACAGTGAGAAAGTGATTAACAATAACATGTAATTGTTTTCACATAAATTATAGTTCCTCCATCATTGAGGGTCTAGTCTGTGTCGACAGTATTCCCTGATGACCTCCTTACGAATTGACGCCACCCTATTTGCATATATGTAAGTGCGCGTTGGTGGCGCCATGACCCCAACTGTCACGACGACATATCCCTGACATATCCTTTCCATTGTCTGATTCAAAAGATCACGTGATCAGTGTCTTTAACTTGTGGAACAGTTGTCCTATTTCCGGGTGAAAACTCGGTCTTGTTTCCTATGCCATATTTGTCGTAGAACTAAAGGCATAGGCATCCTACCTACAAACCTTAGGTCCCTATGTTCAATATACTTTCTATTTGGTCGGAATATATATATATGTATAGTGATGACATCATTGGAGGTACCTGCGGCAAGACGCGAACGAAGGCGAAATACGAATACCAATAGGCAATCGCTGTCTCATAAATCCTTGCGACTCAGCGGACAATTTTCGGCGATCGGTAATTGTTGGCTGTTAGAGTTGTCCAATGCCTTGTTTGTTGATTCACGATTTTATCAATGGCAGAATCTCGGGGACAAGTTGGGATTTTCTCAAGAGGATATGGAGGAATGTGAAAGGTTATGGCTCAGCAGAGGAGCGAATCCTGTTTACGAGCTCCTCAGTAGATGGGGCAAGAGAGAAGGGGCGACTTTCCGTGTTATGCGAGAGAAGTTAAGAGAACTTGGAAGACTTGATGTTCTGATGTTACTGGAAGAAGCTATAAAAGGTAAATATCGGTCGGTCTGTTTGTCTGTTTGTCTGTCTGTCTGTCTGTCTGTCTGTCTGTCTGTCTGTCTGTCTGTCTGTCTGTCTGTCTGTCTGTCTGTCTGACTGTCTGTCTGTGTGTGTGTGTGTACGTACGTACGTACGCACGCACGCACGCACGCACGCACGCATGTATGTATGTATGTATGTATGTATGTATGTATGTATGTATGTATGTATGTATGTATGTATGTATGTATGTATGTATGTATGTATGTATGTATGCATTTGTATGTATGTATGTATGTCTGCTTGCTTGCCTGTCTGTCTTCCTGCCTACATGTCTGTCTGTCTGTCTGTCTGTCTGTCTGTTCGACAGTCATCGACTTTTGTGATCTCACTGATTGAGGCATCAAGGTATAACCCAGCCCCGCCCACCCGCCGATAAACAATAAACTGCATGACCACCATATCTTGCCCAGTACAAACGTATATACATGTAAGATCATAGGGGTGTGTAATATTTCATAGATTGTTGTTTTCCAGGTCTACAGACTAAATATAACAACCTTTTGACTATATATTCATTCCTACCTGTAAGGAGAAAAAGAATATTTCTACTAGTACAGAGATTGATACATTTGTAGCAGCAGGATTCGTACGATATTTTCCTAAGCAATAGTACGTGCCACTGTGTGTAAGATAATAGTACACGCATACCTCTACGATTATAGTATTGAATTACTAATCTGAACCGAAACTTGACAAGGCATACGATACTCTCTATATACTATATTATACCAATATACTTTCTGTTCTTTCTTTCTGCTTTCCAATATTCATACGTTCGTGCATTCAATCACTTATTAATACATGCACATCATAGATGTGACATCGTCCTCAAAGATCGTACCATACATGGGTAATGTTACATACATGTATTTACAATCATTGGTAGATATGCCAGAGAGCAGCTCCATTCAAGGTGGTTGTTTGAACTGGGCAGGTACGGTTATAGTACGAGGTTAATAGTACGAGATGCATCATGCTCGAGATGTCTTGATGAGTGTTGCACTGTTACACGATCGTAATATTTTGCGGTGATACGTTTCTGGCAAATGCAATGTTTTCTCGAAATTATCTCAATACAAACAACAACAACAACAACAACAACAACAACAACAACAACGACGACGACGACGACGACGACGACGACAACGACAACGACGACGACGACACTTTTGATCATGTTTGCCCAGCCGCAAGTTTAATTAGAAAATTGAATGTATTAAGATTGGTTGTAAAACGGAACGTTGAAGCTATACTGAATGAATTCATAGGACTGCACTTCCGTTACACCCTAAGAGAGAGAGAGAGAGAGAGAGAGAGAGAGAGAGAGAGAGAGAGAGAGAGAGAGAGAGAGAGAGAGAGAGAGAGAGAGAGAGAGAGAGAGAGAGAGAGAGAGAGAGAGAGAGAGAGAGAGAGAGAGAGAGAGAGAGAGAGAGAGAGAGAGAGAGAGAGAGAGAGAGAGAGAGAGAGAGAGATTCTGGGTTGGCTTAATTGCTAATTCTGTCTTCATTGTTTACTTTTACGTTTCAGGGGAGTTTCAACTTGAAGTTAAAATATGGATGGGTGAAGAGGATGTACCTCAAGACGTAACTGTACACTCGTCACAGAAATCAACCATGTCACAAATATTACAACGGTTCCTTAAAGAGCACCATCTATATGAGGATGACATTGTGTTTATCAGTCCCAACCACGCTGATTTTCAACTAGATTGGTCAACAAAAGCTGTGAAATTAAAAGTATGTAGTCGACATGGATTATGTATGTATGTATGTATGTATGTATGTATGTATGTATGTATGTATGTATGTATGTATGTATGTATGTATGTATGTATGTATGTATGTGTGTGTGTGTGTGTGTGTGCGTGTGCGTGCGTGCGTACGTACGTACGTAATACATGTATGTAGTGACAAAAAAGGTATAATGAACGTTTTTGCTTTAAAGTAGGGCCATTTTATGATATAAAAGGCACTAGCATTAATATTCCATTTCATCTTTGCTCAGAACACAAAACCATTACACGTTTACATGTACCAAAATAAAAATACCCTGCCATTCATGGTTTGCTTGTGATTTCCTTTATCAGGAAGAGAGGATAACATTCTTGACTTTATATGCGTATTTCCTGTTTTTCCCTTTTCAAAAAACTTCCGGACATGGGCGGGGCATTGTCACAAAGAAATTATTTGTTCATTTAACAAAACAACCAGTTCATCTGACACGGTTGATTTACAGTTGTCAATGGTGTATATTGTTGCATTGATAGTAGTAGTATGTTTGCTTGAGTGTGTCTTCATAAAGATCGTCTTTCACTTCCAAATTAAATCATCCTGACAGACAGAAAGAAACAACCCAAAATTTCACTGATCATATTGTGATTATGTCGTGATTAATATCAAGATTAATAAACTAGTTGTCTTGCCATTTCTTTCCCTAATATGTGGATAATGTTAACGTTGTCCCATCTATTTTAGACAGACAGCGTATCTGGCGTGAATTATACTTCTGAGCAAACTGCGAACTAAGGAAACGAGTAGAATTTACAGAAGGGGGGGGGGGCTGCTTAGAAGATACTTTGATCAAATTTTTCACAGCCCAACCCCACCCACATCCCTTCACGCTCTCAAAGAATTTCCGTAGCTCCCGAAAGGCTACACTGGTTTTTATTTTTGCAGTTATACGGTATACCCTGCAACTTCCTGTATTCTGTATACTACTACTACTACTACTACTACTACTACTACTACTACTACTACTACTACTACTACTACTACTACTACTACTACTACTACTACTACTACTACTACTACTACCATATCCTGTATATATACTACTACTACTACTACTACTACTACTATATGATACACTACATTAGAATAACAGTGGCAATCGACTTCAGCGTCCATACATAATAAGAGATTTCTTTACAAATAGACGTCGGATTTGCAAGAAGGTCTCAAAATTGGTTATACCATATACTTTGAGATACTTAGTACATCTTCATGCCCTTTGTGATCAGACACAAATATGTTTTTTTTTAGAATTGTAAGGACATGTAGAAGGTCATTTAGAGGCATAACATTTAACACCACACACATAATTTATTGAAAGCCATGGGGTACTAGAATATTGTCTTCGATACCCCAATTTTACTCTCAGTACATTATTATATATTCTCGACATTTTAACTCATAATTAGAAAGATTGAAACTCTTGAGTTATGGCTTAGGACCTCCTAATGTCTTGGATTGCGTCCGATTACACTCTGCAACTAAGATTGCACTGAACACCGTTCTCTTCAGTGAGCCGTCTTTATGTATATGTTTCTCCTCAGCCCCCTTCTCCCCATCGTAAATTCTGTTTGTTCCCTAAACGTGAATGTTGCAATATTGGAGAAAATTGTAGCAAACCGATTGGCGGGAAATGGGTGTGGATCATTTCTAAAAAAAAACGTATTGAGACAATGCTCCTTCCATAATATAATAATAATAATAATAATAGTAATAATAATAATAATAATAATAATAATTTATTGTTTAAAGACCACTACACAAACATGTCTCAGCGGTCTGAACATTACAAAATAAGAAAGACTAGCAAAAGAGCAACAACAACAAAAATCTAGCATAAGAACACAGTCAATGAATAATTTAAAAGCGTCTCTAAAAACAAAATCGGATTTAAAAATTAGCAATCAATTTAAAAACATCAGCAATAGCATTGTCGGAAAATATACTTTTTAAGACTTTTCTTGAAAGGAGCAATTTTCTCAAGTAGTCGAAGCTCAAGCGGTAAACTATTCCACAGTTTAGGAGCATACACACTGAAAGCCCTGTCACCATACGTTTTAGAAGGTTGTTTTCCATGATCTTTAATAGAGAAAGGATTCAGCCTGATTCCAACACTCTTTCTCGTATTATGTAATGGATGATCGATACTGATAAGTTCGGACAAGTAGTTCGGCGCTACTTCTCCTTGACGGATAATTTTGAAGATAATACAAAGAATGTTATAACGAACTCACTGTTCGATTGGCAGCCAATGTAAATCCTTCAGCACTGGATTCACATCAGCTTGACGACCAATCCTCCATCTTGTCACCAATCGAGCAGCAGAGTTTTGAATATGTTGAAGTTTGTTCAATTTATATGCAGGTAGACCGAAACAAACTGTTACAGTAATCTAATTTCGATGTAACAAAAGCATGAACTAATTTTTCAGCACTAGACTGGTCCAACAGTTTTTGAATTTTACTCAAACGCCAGAGTGAATGAGATGCCCCCTTAAAAACTTTACAAATATGCTCATCCATGAGTCCAAAAGAGTCAACCATCACACCAAGGTCACGCACAACAGTTGATGGAGAAATCATGGCATCACCTATCCGTACATTAATCGAACCTGACTATGAACCAACCGCACCATTGCGGGGTGTGAACCAGACAACTTCTGCCTTACCATCATTGAGCGCCAACTTATTTGTCATCATCCATTGACGAATTTCGTCCACACATGCCTCTACACGTGTAACGACAGTGGGTTGATCAAGGGTGTCACAAGCAATATATAACCCAGAGTCATCAGCATATATAATGGAATTTAAGCCACGACGTGTGATGATCTCCTCAATCGGAGCCATGTACAAAGCAAACAAAACAGGCCCAAGCACCGAACCCTGTGGTACACCATATTTCAGAATGCGTTCATCCGACATCATCGACTTAACAGACACTTGTTGCGGTCTACCTTTCAAAAAGGATTCAAACCAATTTAAAGCAGTCCATTGTATGCCAAAACGGGAACACAACCTGCCCAAGAGAATGTTATGGTCGATGGTGTCGAATGCATATCCTCATTGTGGTGTGTCGGTAAACTCAAACAAAGTGTTTGCGAGCCATTATGATGAAAAACGGAAAAAGCAAAAAAGGGAAAATGGGTAAAAACAGACATAAATTGAAGTATTGTGCTTGATTCTTTCTGACAACGTAAGAGAAAGTGTGATCAAGCATGACAGGGTATTTTCCTCCAATACATGTGATTGTTTGATCATCTCAATGAACACTGAAATGAATATAAACGGTATGTTGTTAAAATTGTTCAATATTTCACGATTTAAAGGAAAAGGGACACATAAGAGTTCTTGTTAATTACCTTTTCTGGAAAAGTTTGAAAGGGTTTTAATGATGGCCGCGAATAGCTTCGGATTAAGTATATATGTACGTACGTATGTATGTACGTATGTACGTACGTATGTATGTACGTATGTATGTATGTATGTATGTATGTATGTATGTATGTATGTATGTATGTATGTATGTATGTATGTATGTACGTCTGTCTGTCTGTCTGTCTGTCTGTCTGTCTGTCTGTCTGTCTGTCTGTCTGTCTGTCTGTCTGTATGTATGTATGTATGTATGTATGTATGTATGTATGTATGTATGTATGTATGTATGTATGTATTTTCTGATGATTCTGGTAATCTAAACTACTCTCTTTGATTTTGCGAAAGAAACATACCCCCAAGACCATATTATGCAAGCATGTCTTTCCTTTGTAACTTATAGGGAAGGGAGCTCATTCTAGCTACACGAGACTCTCCAAGACTTGACAAATTACAACACCTGTATGGAAAGGATGATGACGATGGATCAGCCTCGGATACATGGTCAACATCATCTGGTGGATCCAATACATCGTCCACTACACCCCAACAAACACAGGTTATTGTTAAACATTACTTCATGTTTGACCATTGTAATATTGGGACTTTAAATGCAAATCCACGCTCAAATTCTCCGTTTCCAGATGAAGAGTTTGCCGACGATGTCCGAAGAGGATCAAGCGCATCACTACCACCAGATAGTGATACAAGATTTTGTTCAGAGCTACACCTAGATCCTGACCGTATTCCAGATGGGCAACGATCTCCTAGAGATGCAAGATCGCCTAAAAGGGGTGTCTCGACAAGGTCATTGCCTCCTGATTTCAACGTTGCAAGCACTTGGCACCCAAAGCCTCCTCCCCCACTCCCTGAAAAGAAAGGAAACAAAAACGTCGATGAACCGAATCACCACAACTTCAAGCATAATGCTGCGAATGGTGAAAACAGACTTCCTCTTAGCGAACAATTGAAGTTGAAAATACCACCTAAACACAAAGCTGACAACATCGATGCAATGTATACGAGGCGGGAATTCGAAGTTCTCCAGTCACCAAATGCTAATAACGCTGGGAACGTTCAACAAGAAAGCATGTACATGCCTCTCATACGGGAACCTGGAAATGAAGTGACGAAGTCAGATGATGTCGTAGGTTATAGCAGTTCAGCAAGCCTTGCAAGTAACTACTCTCTACTACAAGCTCCATTTCCAGACAGCGGTGACGACTTTGATGACACCAGCTGCAGCACGTCAGTGGATAGTGGCCCCTTTCAACAAAGTCTAATATCAATGTGTGCTGAACACCCAGCCTGGCATCCTAATATTCCATCAAGCATCTCAGAGGTATGTACTAATCACATTAAGCAGAATTACGTCACAACCTTGGACACTTTCATTTAAATTTTCTTCATGGGAGAAAGAATATAAGGTAAATATACCAAGATGGGCACATGCTGTTCTACCGTAAATTAGGAAACCATGCCATGAATATCTATGAGATATTTACATAATTAATAGTTTTCGGTAATTAGGCTATATATATCTGAAGAATGCACTCTTCAAGTTCAATACAATTTGATACATACTTTGATGATAACAAAGTACATATGTCATTTTAAGTTTGATAATATATCTTGTAGTATTAATAACTCATTTGCATAACTAATGATTTTCAGTAATTAGGCTATAACTTACGAATTCGCACTTCAAATTCAATATAATTTGGCACATACTACTTCAAACATAAGAAGGGCACATGTCCTGAAAAGCTTGTTGAAGTAGCTTTTAGTTTTAATGAGTCATTTGCATAATTAATTATTTTCTGCTATACATGAAGAATGTAATCCTCAAATTCCATATTATTTGGCATGTATATAAATGATACCAGGGTTCACATGTCTCATAAAGCTTACTAATGTAACACTTAGTTTTAATGAGCCATTTGCATAATTAATGATTCTCAGTAACTAGGCTATATCTTAAGAATGTCCCCTTCAAATTTAATATAATTTGGTATTTATATTGATGGTATCAAATTTCAATCACCATGTAAAGTTTGATAATGTAGCTTTTAGTTTTAATGACTCATTTGAATAATTAATGATTTTCAGTAAGGCTATATCTTTAAAATGCATACTTCAAATTCAATATAATTTGGTACATACTTTGAACATAACTAATCGCAAATGTTCTGTTGCATTCCAACAATCATTGTGTGTAGGAACGGAAATCTAAAGTCTTTGCCCTTACGGAAGGTATTCAGTTTAAATCTGGTATTCCCTGTACTGGAGGCCTGAGGTTCGACAAGATATTTCAAGCAAATACTGAGTAACACTAAGCAAAACAAATCAATTTTTAAAAAAATAAGATAAAAATAGACAAGGTGACGCCATTTTAGTAAGGAAGTTTTTCCTGTAAAAATTTCATTAAAGTCGTACTAGTACTACAAGTGAACGTATTAATTCTTTTTCGAGCAAGCAACAGTACAACCATTAGAATTTGTTGAAATGCCGAAGTCGATTTCATTAATAACATGTCGAAATCACGATCGTGTTGGGTCCGCCAATTTTTAGGTTCAGACCCAGTTTTGTTAGATTTGATTTATTGTACCACAATATGTGTACAGTTACACGGAATATTTTTGGTTCAATACTAGTCAAGGTGTATAATATCACATTACATCTAACCACAAATGTCTAAACAAGAAAAAGCCTCTCAGTTGCAGCCTGTACACTTCTAAATACAAATGTGTTTTTGTTGACGTCATTAGATCGAGAAAGTGGCCAAAACATACAGACGTCAAGATGGCTGGTATTTCATTTACCCATATCGTGGCAGCATTGTCGTTACAGTTACGTAAGTAATTAGGAATACAGAATCAATTCTGTCCAATCATAAATGCATTTTTAAAATTGCGCCCTCTCATGTTGTATATCGCTCGTTGGTGGATCTTTGTTTAGGGAGGAATATCTTATCATGGAATTGGAAATGGAAAGCTTCACGATAACCCCATTGGTAGAATGCAAGATGTTTGTATACTGCTGTGAATGCTTCAATAAGGCAAAAATAAAAATAATAAATGTTTGTTTCCAATAACACGACTTCAAAAGATAGGGTAGGTAGGTCGAAATTTTATTTTGTTTTGTAACTTTAAATTTTTCTAAAAACGTCGAGATAATATACTCGTCGGTCACGATACTTCCGTGAGAGTTTGATGAGGTGTAAAAGAACTGAGTAAATGAAGACATTATGCAGACTGTACTTTAATAGTCTAGAAAGACCTGGTTTCTCTGTGGAATTCGATTTTTAAAAAAAAACGTAACCACAGATGAGGCAAAGGCATAAAGGTGTACACGGAAATAGAAATAAATTGTTACCATTTTACCTTTTTGCATGCAAACAAATGTTTAGGGACGGGGGCTTAATCTAGGGTCGGTCGATCGAGTTATTGGAAACACACAATTTTTTTTAGTTGGCCGAGTGTAATACTACAGTGTACCGCTTGATATGTAGCCAAAAATGTCCCCCGAAACGTATAAACTTTAAATTGTGCCTTTTTGATTAGCATTTTATCTTAATGCAAATGTATGTACATCTTCGTTGTAACAAAAACAAAAACAACAACAACAACAACAACAACAACAACAACAACAACGACGACGACGACGACGACGACGACGACAACAACAACAACAACAACAACCAACATAATAATAATAATAGTGCAAACACATAGCTTATATTTTTTTGCTTGTATTGTCTAGATTCCAGACGATACTTAAACACTTCAAAATATTTGAAGACAGAAATGGAAAAATATACTTCGACAAGGAGGACTGTAAATTTCGAACCTTAGAGGATCTTGTCGAAGTGTACAAATTTCGGGATATTCCAGTGAAGACCTCACCAACAACCGAAACCCGTCTTAATTCTGACCCCGAAGCGCCACCCTTGCCACAACGAGGAAGTCACATCCGCTTGCGAAGGGAGATTCCTGTGGATCCACATTTAGGGTTCTGATAATGTACATTTTCTTTATAAGAAGGACGTTAACATGCTGTACGGTACAGATGGTAAAAAACACATTGCAATAGTGATTAGCCAGCCTGGATTTCTTTTGTTCGTCTGCCAGGCATGGCTAGATATTGTTCACCGTCGGGTTGCATTGTACAGTGTATATGCACAAAATAGTTTGTATTTCAAAATGTGGCGAACGTAACACGTCTACGATTCTCTAAAAAATGTGCCACACAATATCACAATACAAAAGACAATTATATAAACATTTTCTACCACCACTTTTTACAGAATTGAGTATGCTAGGATATATTTAGTGTAATTAGGAGACGACTTCGTCATCAATCATCAATCATCATCATCATCAATCATCATCATCATCATCATCATCATCAATCATCATCATCATCATCATCATCATCATCATCATCATCATCATCATCATCATCATCATCATTATCATCACCACCACCATCATCATCATCATCACCACCACCACCACCACCACCACCACCACCACCACCACCACCACCACCACCACCACTGTCTGTCTGTCTGTCTGTCTGTCTGTCTGTCTGTCTGTCTGTCTGTCTGTCTGTATGTATGTATGTATGTATGTATGTCAAGTAATAAATGCCGTCCGGGTAAATACACGCCGACCGCAGGAGGCATGTATTGCCCGCATGGCATTTATCTTGTACCCCGGGTATTTAGTCCATGGTGTCATATTCTTCCCAGGGAGAAGTTCATACAGTCTCTGTTTTGATTTTCGATAAGGAATTGTGCCACTTTGCTGATACACCGGTATTCATGCTTTTCCCAGATGAGTCAATACCCGCATTTGTAACTGTCAGTCAAAATTTAACGGCCACGTCGGAGTACAAGTATGTATATATATGCATGAATGAATGATAGCCCAACATGACTGTGTTGTCTCGTATATGTCGTACGTATCCTTGTTTTCGTGTGCACACCTTGTAGTAGTCGTCAGTAATCATGCGTCAAGATCTGACAGAGTCGCCCAGTCATTCTTCGCCAACTCCATACATGTGTTTTCTATCATACGGGATTTCGTGGTCACCTGAGATTTCGCTTTTATTTCATGTTATTTAAAAATCAGTGAAATGTTTTACTCTAGATACTAACTTATGGGCCATACTATCAAATAAATTTACCAATATTTCATCACATAATATATATATATAAAACAAAGCGTCCACCATTGACCTACTTAGCAATTTGCGTAATCCTAACATTCACGGTTCGTCAGATAACATACTAAATTCCAATGCAATGATACGGCCGACGAGATATAATCTTTTGAATAAGTGGTTCCGCTTTCGATAAAAGGACATTTTTACAAATCTGTAATTTTGAAACGTCAACTCTCTTGCATGAAACAATAGAATACACACAATACACAATTGCAAACTACTACCTTAGTATCTCAGACACTTTCAAACATAAAATTTCTCCGAATTAAATGTTAATTAATCCAGGAATAAGCATAAAATCCGTTCTCTACCCAAAACTTGCATTCCTGTGCGTGGTAATTTTCATGTGCTTCTACTGTACTATCAAGTAGAGCAACACCTGTGGGAACCGTAGGCCATTTCATATCGGGTGGCATCACGCCCTCTCTGGCAAAATGTGCGATTGCTTTCTGCATGATTTTCTGAAAGGCCATGTCCTCCTCAGTGGGATTCGATACATATCTCGGCACAAAACCAAAAAAGCTAAAGATGTCCCACAAGTGGAAGGCATATTTAGGTTCCCATGAAAACCCCATAAAAGAGACTTGGGTTGAAGGCCACGAGGTGGCTACATATCGGTACACAGGAGATTGGTAGGATTCTGCAGCAACTTTAGCAATGATATCACTGCCACAGTGTAGGAGGATATCAGATGCCATTGTTGTCAACATAAATTCTGGCGTGTCCTTTGATTCATCATAAGGGTAAAGAGCCATTGCTTGTGAAGTTACATCCTTACCAAATGGATCCAACCTGTCTGTCGAGATCAGAAACATAAACATGTTAACAGAGGCTCGATATTTTAACTCATAATCTGTAATATATTCTCAAAAACGTAAAGAAACAAGAAGCTACGTGTCAATCATGAGGCCCAAATAAATACAATAGTGTGTTTTTGATAACCCGACCTACCCTATTTTAAGCCATGACCCTATAACATGTTTTTTGCTTGCAAAAAGGTAAAATTATGACAATTTACTTCTATTTCCGTGTACACCCTCATGCAATTGCCTATCTATCACTTTAAAAAATCGTTTTCCAGAGAGAAACCAGTTCTTTTTTTTTTAAAGAATATAACAGTACAGTTTGCGTACATGTTCGTCTACTTAACTTATAATTGTCTTATTTACTTCTTTTACATCTCGTCAAACTCTCTCGGAAGTACTGTGACCGACGAGTATCTTATATCTTTGGGTCGGAGTAAATTTTTGAAAATTTGAAGTAAATTAAAAATAAAATGAAATTCCGACCTACCTACCCTATCTTCTGAAGTCATGTCATCAGAAACAACATAAAAAAAAAAATTGCCTGCTGAGTAACCGGCTTGCAATTGGAATCTGCAGGTTGCAGGTTCGAGCTTAGCCTTTACCGTTTGTTTCTGAATAGCTAATGGCTTTGGCAAGATTTGAATCACAACAGTCAACCCGGATGCCTTATATAATTTTGGGACCTGGTTGACCAGGAAAGGCCAAAAAGAGCAGAATTGTTTCCTGTCAGCGAGAGCATCACTTAAATACCCTCGCGTCGGTACGGTCTTTTTTTTCGTGTTTGTCAAGCCCATGCTGTCTGCAGATCCGGGGGAGAAACACAAAAATAACCCTCCCTACTTCAGTGTCAGTGATATCACCAGTTTGTATACTAAATTAATATGTGAAATTTAAATCTTATGAAATTTGAAGCATGCGATTTGTTATTATCAATATATGTATGGCATATTAGAAGCAATCATTGTTAAGATATTGTATGCATATTACTAATTCATATTCATAGGATTACCAAAACCATATCAGTGTAAAGTTTCATTAGAATTAATGCAACAGTTTTTGAGGTATGTTCATGGACAGTGCAGACACGTGTCAGACAGATAGAGACGAAGATTTAAAAAACAAAACAAAAAACCTTCCTTTAATAGTGGGTAGTGATGGACAATTAATCATAGAGCGAGGTCACGTGATGTCTGGAAATGCATCATGGTAAGTATACCTTGACCTCCAGCCCAATTTCTGGCAAGGATAACTAGTCAGAATAACAATGCACAGAGAAAACGTTTTGTCATCCTCGACTTCAGACTTGCTTATCATTGCACGTTTCATACCCAAATACTGTTAGCTCAACTTGTTATCGACCTCAGTCACATACGTATACACATGTATCTCCAGATCTTCATCATTCTTGAAATAACCCCCCCCCCCCCCATGTCTACCGCTTAATACAACCGTGATAAGCGTAACCTAAATAACCTTTACATCCAGACTTCGGCATGATTGATACCACGTACATCACGTAAATAACGTACATCGTTTAAATCACAGGGCTAAGTCAACTGAATATGAAGAGGCTGTAGTCGCATGACCCACCTGCAACATGTGATCGGTATTTCTCCCAAGTCCAATACCGCAAACTTGTATCTCTTGGAAGGTAGTCAATTTCTTGAGCCGTTGTTCCTGACAATATAAAATAATTACGTTGTCAACATAATTGCTTCTTTGTTACATTTCGTCTAGTATCACAGGGTGTTGTGTAAAGGCCTAGGATACTACAAAACCTGGTTTAAAAGAACTCTGGATATGGGATGAATTGCAAATACTGTACAATGAAATACAAATTCGAATCGAATTACAACCTTGTTAAGGTCTAGAATCTCTGTCCCTTGATTGTACAATAAATCATAAATTACACTAAAGAATGAATAATGAAAATATACAATTCACAGATCCAAGATTGGTTATTTGGTTAATTAGCAAATATTTTTTTTAGATGTTATCAGAGACCAGATATTTGACAAGCCCATAGAGTATTCATAAACTTTTAAAGTATATAAAGTATGATATTTGGCGACTGCATAGGACATTCTATAACAGATATAACAGACAGATCAGATATTTGACAATTATATTTCTATTACACAGTCTACAATGGATGATCGAATTGTAAATGCTTCTACATATATTAAATTGTGATTAGTGGCAATCAGGAATTAAACCCAAAATTTAGATCCCAAAAATCATAATTTAACTCCTCTAGTGTCCATCTGCTGTAACTTTATACATTTGTACCTAAGGCCAGTGGCCAAAGTACCGATTAAACCATATACACATATACATATACATATACAGTCATATACATATCCACATACACATACACATACACATACACATACACATACACATATACATAAGCATAGACAATAACATGGTAATCTTTCTACACACCAGTTTGTGTGTGTGGGTGTGTGTGTATGTATATAATATATATATATATATATATATATATATATATATATATATATATATATATACATTTGTATACATATATATAACACCTGATTAGCTATCGAAGCCTGTTCTAGTGTTATATATATATATATATATATATATATATATATATATATACATATATATATATATATATATATATATATATATATATATATATATATATATATATATATATATATATATATATATTGCAAAGATTTGAATAGGTTTGTCTGTCTTCATTGTGTGTGAACTTGGTTAAAATTGCAAGTCGTATGAACACAATGATTGCATATTAAGTCTACCAGGTTATCTCAGACTGTTATTAATGGATAATACATTTTCTCGAAAGTATCCACATGTTCTCCGTGTCTTACCTAAGACTAAAGGAACATCATTTCCTTCCCCATTTTTCCAGACAGTGAGAGGGTCGTGTGGTATGATGATTCCGTCTATGACGCATAAAGCCCCATCTTTAAAGTCTTTCACTGGCAAATCGCAAGAATTTGGAGAACCCCAATATGGGTAAACATCCGTAGGGTTTGCTTTGATCACTTGTTCAGGGGTAAGGGAATAAATGCATTCGGTGTCACTGCAATTTGATCGCTCAAGGAACACCTGATTAGCTATCGAAGCCTGTTCTAGTGTTATTTCAAAGAGAGGAGATGCACTAATCATCCAGGCTCTGTGAAAAAGACCTTTTGCCAACGGCGAGACAGATAACGCCCACGTCGATGTACCGCCAGAACTTTGACCGAAGAGAGTTACCAAATCTGGATTTCCACCAAAGTTCCTGATATTGTCTCGTACCCACTTAAGGCCTAGAATTTGGTCCATGAATCCAAAATTTCCTGATGTATGGGTCTCCGATAACTCTGAAAGGATGTCGAGTGCCAGAAATCCGAACCCGTTTAGTCTGTAATTCAGATTGACATACACCATATTAGTGTCGTGAACAGTTGTTTCGTCGGGGTAATAGTCTGCTTCGTGGTTGCTGGACCACATCAAATATCCCCCATGAATCCAGAACATCACGGGAAGATTAGCATGTTGGTTTAACGTAGGTGTATAGATGTTTAAATGTAGGCAATCTTCATCACCGATGACACCCTGCGAAGGGTGATCTTGAACACATTCATGACCAAATTTCAAAGCTTGCAGCGTACCACTCCAACAACTGCCACTTTCCTTCAGAGAGACTGGTGGTTTCCAACGACGTTCTCCGACCGGGGGTTTCGCGTAAGGGATACCTTTAAATACAAATACATTTTTGCTGACACGACCTTCAACTGTCCCACAGTCAGTTGTCGCAAAGCAGGGGGCACCAGAAGATGCATTCACCGCAAATTTCCACGCATTTGGATTTTCGATGACATTAACATCATCACTGGCGTCAAATCCAGGCTCTTGTGAATTAGTTAAGGTACAACTAAAGCAGAGAAATGGTAAAAATGTGACGAATCGTAGAAAGCTAAACATGTTCATTGCCGTGCCATATACCGGCGAAATAGGGTTAAAGTTTGAGTCCTCTGTTCTAGCTGAGTGTCAAATCGCACCAATCAGCGTACATGCACTACGACCCATACTCCTGGTGCTACCATAATTCATTAGTCACGTGGTACTTTGTCATATAGGCAAATGTAGTCGTCAGATACATGGGTGGGCGCCCGGGGTGGGCGGGGGTCATGTGTATTGCCACTGTTCAACACTGACTCCTGCTAACAAATTGGGACTACTGGATACTATGGACAAATGTGAATCGATCAAAGCCATAAATTAGTATCAAATACCGCCGGTTACTCTTTATATATCGAAGATTCGAAGGTAGTTTCATTCACGGTGACTTTTTTCTTCATATTTGCTCATATCAATTTTCTGTGCATTTACGTTTCCGTTCAAAAGACTTTCCGTGAGTAAATCTTCCTTTATACCATCGAAAGTCGATAGCTAATCATTCCGCTTTGCGCCCTCAGCGGCGCATATAATTGTAAGACAACCACCAAATTTGATATATTCTCAGAAAATTGTTAAAATATAACTAATTAGACATTGTACATCTAAATTAGAGGGTGTTTTTTTTTATCTATAAGTAGTATACTTATAAGTTTAAATAGATTCTCCTCGGTGAATAAATGAGTCGATGACGGTATTTAGACTTAGGGTGAGGTTTTTTTTTTTTGTTTCTCATCTCCAATGGAATAGTACGGAAGCGTATTAGTGCCAAGTTGTAAGGAAAAAAATAAAATTTAAAATCTCGTAATTACGAGATTTCAATTCTCGTAATTACGACTTTTTTCTCGTAATTACGACTTTTTTCTCGTAATTACGAGTTTTCAATTCTCGTAATTACGACTTTTTTTCTCGTAATTACGAGTTTTCAATTCTCGTAATTACGACTTTTCGATTCTCGTAATTACGACTTTTCAATTCTCGTAATTACGACTTTTTGATTCTCGTAATTACGACTTTTTGATTCTCGTAATTACGACTTTTTGATGATACATGTGGTAAGCCAACAACAGTTAGTAGCAAGTCAGTTATCACACTGAGCGCGGAATTTAGGAGTGAACCATTTGAGTTTTGGGATTCCCAAGGTCCATATTTAGAAGGGGGCCCTCTCATTATCAAATATGTAGTATTGTTTTGTTTTTGGTTTGCTGCGGAGGAATGGAGTTAGAGGTAACATGGAAAATATAAGCAATCACATCAAAATAGTCACAGCCTTAAAATTCGGAAAGTAACTTGTTTTTATGCCATTTTCTTCGCCCCCCCCTCCATCAAGTAACTTTACCCTTATATAGTACTACATTCTAAGCGCTTTCAAGGAAGTGCATAAAACGTATTTGGAGCTTGCGCCTTACTGATCAAAAATAGGTCACATGCTGCCATTCATGGTGATAAAACATCGTAAGACGCCACATGTTTTATACGAACATGAACTTTACTAATATATACATGTTTTAGATTTTCATAATAATCACAGGTTTAATTCTCCGAGTCGTAATTACGAGAATCGTTCTAAACTTTTTGATTCTCGTAATTACGACTTTTTAATTCTCGTAATTACGACTTTTCGATTCTCGTAATTACGACTTTTCGATTCTCGTAATTACGACTTTTCTATTCTCGTAATTACGACTTTTCGATTCTCGTAATTACGACTTTTTGATTCTCGTAATTACGACTTTTCGATTCTCGTAATTACGACTTTTCGATTCTCGTAATTACGACTTTTCGATTCTCGTAATTACGACTTTTTGATTCTCGTAATTACGACTTTTCGATTCTCGTAATTACGACTTTTTCGATTCTCGTAATTACGACTTTTTAATTCTCGTAATTACGACTTTTTAATTCTCGTAATTACGACTTTTTGATTCTCGTAATTACGACTTTTCGATTCTCGTAATTACGACTTTTCGATTCTCGTAATTACGACTTTTCGATTCTCGTAATTACGACTATTTGATTGTCGTAATGACGACTTTTTGATTGTCGTAATTATGAAATTATGATTTTTTATTGTTTGTTATTTTTCAATTTTTGAATTGTTCAGACACGAATCTTATAATTTTGATGTACTAAGCAAATGTACTATAGAGTGTTTGACACGGTAACCGGTTTGTATGATTTGATTGCGTTTTTCGTTTCTTTAAAAAAAACTCGAGTGCATTAAAACAGCGAAGAATATTCTTTCATTATATATCGGCAAAATGAATCAATAATGGATTTGAAATTGAAGAAAATAGTATTTACCATCTGATATTTGGTAAAATTCACAACTTTAGTTTAGAATTTTCTTCATTAAGGGTAAATCAGATTTATACGGTTTTGAAATTTAAAATTCAATAACGTGGCACCGTAGGTCGTTCGATCAATTTTGAAAATGTGTGGAGACCTTTTCCACGGTTGATAAATACTTGAATATATGTATTTGGTATGGTATAATAATATTGGTTTGAGGGTCAGTTAGCCAAATGACCGGTTTGTCGAGGTTATTGACCCTGGTATATCAGGGTGTTTATAGTAGGAAGGCATTGGCGAGACGTCCCCAGATAGAAACTTTATTGATCCTTCTTTTAAGACGTTTCGGACCGGCCGTTAGGTCCTTCATCAGTCGTAATCCTGTCTTGTATTGGACAGTTTCCCTACATCTTCATCATTGGATATAAGTTGGAGTTGTGTCCGAAATTCAGCAGAATATCTATATGTTTAATATTGGACTCCAATTATTTGAACAAATTCTTTGCTGATGAAGAATTCTTGTTGTTCTGGAATTCTTGTTTTGTGTTTATTATTTGGCTAAGTTCATTGACAGATTGCCTGTTTAAACATTGCAGTGAACCTACTAACTTCTTGTTGCATCCAGTATATGTGTGTACATATGTGCACACGTTATTTCATTGCCATTTCTTTTTTTAACCTATAGGTGTTATGTAATTTCACTGGACTTATATTAGAGTGTTCAGTTCACCTTAAATGTACTTACTACCCGATGATCGGGTGTTGTTGAGAACTCAGCTGTTGCTTATAACATGAACTTAAAATGGCAGTGTGATTTTTCCAGTTAGATATCAACTTACCGGAGAATTGCGACGTAATTACGAGAATCGAAATGTCTTTACGATTCTTGTAATTACGAGATTCAAAAAGTCGTAATTACGAGAATCGAAAAGTCGTAATTACGAGAATTGAAAACTCGTAATTACGAGAAAAAAGGCGTAATTACGAGAATCGAAAAGTCGTAATTACGAGAATTGAAAACTCGTAATTACGAGAAAAAAGTCGTAATTACGAGAAAAAAGTCGTAATTACGAGAATCGAAAAGTCGTAATTACGAGAATTGAAAACTCGTAATTACGAGAAAAAAGTCGTAATTACGAGAAAAAAGTCGTAATTACGAGAATCGAAAAGTCGTAATTACGAGAATTGAAAACTCGTAATTACGAGAAAAAAGTCGTAATTACGAGAAAAAAGTCGTAATTACGAGAATTGAAATCTCGTAATTACGAGATTTTAAAGTTTATTTTTTTCCTTACAACTTGGCACTAATACGCTTCCGTAGAATAGTCAGGCGGGTCGGGCGGGCGAAATAAAAAAAAAGGGGGGGCAAGAAAAAAAAAATATTTTTTCAGTTCTATTCTCTGTCCTTTCTGTCCTGTTAGTCTCTATACAACTTCTTTTCTCTTCTCTTTATTGAATTCCTTGTTACAAGTCTCTTTCCTTCATTTTAGCAAGGTTGACAAGTCTGTAGAACAACTTTGTAAGAAGATGATTAAATACTTATCATCCTGATGGGTGTATATCTGTAGCCATGAACTATTGTGTGATTTTATCAGGAGTACTAATACATTCGTCCTATTACCCGGTAATCAAAGAGGCATTGCCATCGCTAACAATGTTTTCAAGTTATCCAATTTGAACTTTAGTATGTAACTTTTTGAAACACTTATGTGATTGTCATCAGTGTGCTAGATGAATTAAAAATTTTCATTTATATAAACCATTACTTCTATGAAACATTTTTCTTCAGTGTGAACTTGTCAAAATAATCCACCAGATAACATGTAAACATATCTAGAACTCAGAACCCCTTTGGGATTTACTGTTTAAAGTAATTAAAAGTAATAATGTAAACATCGGAATGTCTTCAAAGGTCATACATGTCATGGGTCATGAAACGCTATGGAGTCGGTCATTTCCCTGATAATACAACTGATTTAAAGCTAAAAACTGGTCAAGAAATTAGGAATGCAGTATGACTTTTACCAATTTTAAGCATAATTTTGAAAATGATGGAAATATTCTGAGCTATTATTGCATTGCAGCAAAATGTACCGCGTGACAGTATTAATTTTGAGCCCTGTCCCTCATCAAACCTCAACGGCTTCTGCCATGATGAAAGACACATGCTGCTCTGACGTAACAAAAGGGTTGGGTGGGTGGGTGGGTGAGAGGGGGGGGGGGTTAGACGGCGGTGTTCTGCCAAGGTTTCCAACAAGTGGTGTCATTTGACAGGGAGTGGGGTCAATTATTATTGTTTATGAAATATTCATATAAATTATCTCAGACCACTATAGAGATACTGTGGTCTGAGATATTCCATTACGTATAGACCATTCCCTAACAACATAAAAAAAATCCATTCATAATAACAGTTCCCAGTAAGCTATTTTTTGAAAATTGTGTACTACACATTACACCTTACAAAAAGAAGGCAATTAAGATTATGTAATTTTAAGTTATATATATATATATATATATATATATATATATATATATATATATATATATATATATATATATATATATATATATATGAATGATATATATATATATATATATATATATATATATATATATATATATATATATATATATATATATATATGAATGATATATTGTTTAGAAAGATTGGACAGCCAGGTGGTCACAATTTTTAATCTGAATATCAATGAATAGCAGTGCTAAAATTTATAATTCCCTTTTTTCAGACAAGGACAATGAACAACTTCAAAATAAGTCACAGTGAACATACATGTATGATTGAATAAAAACTTTGAGAAATCCTAAACTTGTAACCACTTGTTTCATTTTTAAAATTGTTAGTACACTGCTGTGTTTATCATTCCCTCTTCAAATTCATGACATTTTGAAGAAAAAAAATCCCTGACTTTAAAAAGTACCAAATGTGAACGAAAAACTTACAAATAATAGTCAAACAAACTTTAAAATAATTTTTTTTTTATTAATTAACCGTTACTGGCTGTGTATCATGATTTGGACCTGCTATATTAAATGACAGCATAGCTACATACCGTACACTTGCAATGATAAGGAAAGCTGACATTAGGTGTCCTTGAAACTCAGAACTTGAATCTTTAACTAAAACTATCAACAAAGTCAAAGTTGGGATGCTCTGTAAATATTACATTAATTGTTTTCTGATTTGCACAACAAGTTCGTTCTTCATGTCTGACCGGGCGCACATGCATCGACCGTCTATAGTGGCCATGCCAGTGATTACGCATTGATTCAGTGCCCAACATTCACATGTGTCACTAGCACTGTCAACATCATGCAACACGATCCCCTAACACAGCTTTTTCGGAATCAAAATACACATGTACTCATTTAATTTAACCCATCAACAAATGAAAATCACAACCTGTCCCATAAATTTGGTTCACGAAGGCTTCTGAGCTGTGGCATGGCAGATAGATGTTCCGGTAGCAAGTTCAGTGTTTCGCACACGTCAGTGATTAGGTCAGAGGTCACGACAGTGACAGTAGACAAAACATGTGACGAGAGCCGTCCATTTCGACGTCTCATCTAATCCCTCTAATGTTTTAATTTGTAGATTAAGTTTATCAAAGTTGATCTTTTCGTGGCATTTTTTATGTTAACATTAGAACTGCGCGTTGTCACTGTATCTTATATGATGTCAACAAAACTTTCTCTTACGCAGTCAGTATACTTCTTGTGGGATTCACGTCGAGTCAGAGCCGAGCCTGGCCTGGTCCGGCCGTGGACTTAGATAATTTTGATGTCTGCCGTAAAATGAATGCGCCAAAGCGACGCAAGGTGGGAAAATTATTGCTTCATTTGTAATTTTAGGGGGCCAATGTCGCAAGGTCGTGGCCTCGCCAGAACTGGCCTAAGACGCCATGGGGAACCTTACAATTTTGCTGTGCTCAGGGGTCGGTCGGAAATAAAAAAACTTTTTTTTTCTGATGTCGGAGCTGCAAATTAGGGTCGGTCGGGAGATGAGAAACAGAAAAATAAAAAGGGCCGCCCTTATCACGGTTTAGCTACCCAGCTACGTTTGTATGGGCCGAAAGATGGCTGCTAATCTTTGGAGTGGTAACGGTAGAGCCATGCATGATGCTCTGGTTCGGATTATCCTAGTTGTATCTGCAAAGGGGAGGGTCTACAAATCACGAGTCCCAATAAAATACTAATATGGTAGATTAGGAACGGTATATAATATACCGTACTTGGCAATTGGATCAAGTACATTTTAACAAGGTACACATTTCATATCTATCAAACAGAAGTTAGAAACCGCAACATGTTCAACATGAGATCAGAGGTTCGACAGTTCGGGTGATGAACGACTCCAATCCGTGACGTTGCTTCGTGTTCCTTTTCCTACCCACTGTGGGACCGACATAACGCCCGACAGCCTTGATGATTGGCATAATGTCACAACCTAACCACGAAGAGTTACTAGTATTTGTTATTCGATTTCAAGTAAAATGAATATATCTACAAAAGTGCGAAGATTATTTTTCTTACTATCGACTAGAGACTGTCAATATTTGAACGCACGGATGACCCGTTTGAAAGAACAAAGCCGACGTACTTCGACTGTGATTCACATAAGCCCATAATTTTGTTCAATTTATTTGGAAAATACAAATATTACTCTGGGCAATAATGATATCTGTCACTTACAGCAACACTTTCAAATACAATAGGTGACCTTGGCGTATATATATTATGAAGGAACTCACTGGGGACGATAGTTATGATGATAATGATGATGATGATGATGATGATGATGATGATGGTGATGGTGATGGTGATGGTGATGATGATGATGATGGTGGTGATATGGTGGTGATGATGATGATGATGATGATGATGATGATGATGATGATGGTGATGGTGATGCATTCCTATATGTGATACAATGGCGCATGTCATAAAAGTAATTAATATTATGGTTAATAAATCTATTAATTCTCGACTGCTAATGTGTACGTTTTGAACTGATTGAAGATCACCATATGTCACAATTTCTTGATGCTAAAAAATAAGTCACAAAGTTCGGATTTGATACAGAAATATGAAGATGGATAAGAATTCGTGGCGGGAATAATTAGGGTAAGTGGGTTTTTTTTCACGAGCTGAAATACTATATGAAATATTAATAAAGTTTGGGCTATGATTGCAAATCTCCAGCTGCCAAAGTAGATTCACTGTACAGCAATCATTTATCACAAAGTGTAAATGCAACTAAAATATAGGATAATAGACACCACAGTTAAGAGAAAGCAAGTCAAATTAGAATTATTGGATAACGTAAATTGTGCAATCACCGAGTTACTTTGTTAAAATAAATCATTTACATTAATCGCACTTCACAACGATGTTAAATAACCCTGCCAGTGGTTGACAAACTTAATCTTTGTTTCCAACCCAGTCTCAAAGTTTTCTGCGAATAATGTGCATTTCTTTCCTCTACGAATACTGCGCATTGTTCTTTCGGCAAGTTGATAGATTCGTGTACGCTAAAAGCATTTTTGAAAATTGATGCCTCTTCATTACCCAACGTACGTAAACACATCCGAATCGGGCTAAATTAGCAGAACAAATCTAGATCTATTGTATCTGCTCTTCAAGTTAAATGGGGAAAAAAACGTTTTGAAAAAATATACCCCAGGACTTGTTGGGATGCCTTCGCAATGTACTTCAAATTTGAATTCATTCTGTGGATGGTTCATTACATACGCTTTTCGGACTGTCTAAAAATATAGCTGGCGGGTGTAGCTTCGTTGTTGAGTATGCCCTGTCGCGTATATCGTCATATCAATGACATAGAATGACATTGTTACTGAAGTTTATAAAACGGATATTATAACTGATTATAGTAACATTTTAGAGTAATCATCAATTTAAAAAAATAAAGAAAAAATTGTATGCTATCTGATTAAAAATCGTTATCGATGCAGTAATTGCCAAAGAAGGTATTTTGCTATAGCACTGCTATCACTTAAAAAACAAATGTCCGAGTGTTGCAGTCTCGAATGTGTATCTTCTGTCACGTGACGATGTTATTTAAATGAGAAGTCTATTCAAAGATATGCCTAATAACAAGGCGATTTTAATCATTTTGTCTATGATTTTTTTTCTCAAAATAAAATCTAACGTGTTACAGTTTCAGGGCTTTGAAGTTGAGCTAGATAGATACATGTATATTGAGCCGTAATTTCACCAAGGCAAGGGTAAATATTATTCTAAAAGCGATGGCATGTTTTGTGACTGTTTTATTCATGTATGCCGAAATTAATATATTACTCTAATACATACCCTGCGGCTCTTTGACCAAAGATTTATTTTGTATATGTGTTTGCTGAATATCACAAAAACTCCAATCTTTGTTAAAACTATGCCTGGCCCCAATGTTCGGAGTCTGCATTTTAACTAACAGAACGAGACCTACGCCTCAAGCTTAGTAATTCAATTAGCATGCTTATATAAATTGCCACAGGTTGTTATAATTGTTATACCTCTGGCAACCTACAGATGGTCCATCTGACGCATCGATGCAAAATCTGGCTAACGAATATAATTAAGTACATTGCTTGATGTGGTTCAGTGTAACATTCTATTTTAACTAGTGGTTAATGTATGCTTCATTTTGAGTCCGTTGTCCTATTGCGTGACAAACTTAAATGTGATATAAACTATCAAAGTTGTAAATTAAATTGAGTTCAGGGTTTCAATTGAAACATTCCCAAGGCACTAATTACGATTAAAAGATGGATGCTAATGAGGCAATACGTGTACATTAGTACTATGTGTGTTTTGGGTTGGTTATTATAGACATAATGGTACTTTGTGGTCTATACTTACAGGGGTATATAATGATAATTAGCCCATGTCACTGATATTAATTTACTGAGTAGGTTCAGAATAACAAGGCTTTGATATCAACGGCCCTGCTGAGGCCAAGGATATTGATGACAATGTTATAGAAAGAAACAAACGAAAGAAAGATGGAAAGAGTTTCTTCAGAGTATGGAGACGAGGTTGAAAGAAAAAATGACAGGGAGTGTTCGATAGCAATCAGTGCCAGTACTTTTCCCACATGACGTCATAACATCCCATGACAAATGTACACAATTAGTCAGGGAGATTGCTGGATAGTTTCAACCTGATACAATCTATTACCTTTGGGCTTCTTTCATCCGTCCACTCAAAGTGCTCACATGAAGCTTAATAGGCCAACAACATAGCACTGACATTTGAATGCATTAACCCAAATGAACTCTTTTTTCAAGCCGAACACAGTTCATTATTATATAGTAACCATGGCCGTCCATTTAAACAGTGATGACTTTGTGCTGCCAATTGCAACAACACAAGACGTGCTTTCTTTCATGGTCGAAATTTGACTGATTTTAAATGTCCTAATAGTCTATTCCAATCACGTGGCCACACACTTTGTATTAAAACACTACAGGGTCTGTTAAAACACGCATATGTGCATTAGATAAGAAAATAACTTTACCCTAGGCAAACGTCTTCATTAGCCAGGCATATGTCATGTCAGAATGTCCGTGAAATCAAATAAGCCGCTACAAACACAGTCTGAGTAGAATACATACGATACGTGGTGATGTGGAAGATTTATTAATTGAACCTACACACGAACGGGTACGTCGACAAAAAGGTGGCTATTTGAATACTGAACTCAATGAATAATTCCAATTCCAATAATTTGTTCAATTTAGTCTTTGAAAGATAACATCGATAAATATGGTTGAAACTTATAAGCCGTTACGGCTGTTAATCTATTATCTATCTAAATATAATTTGTCTAAATACATTACCTTAATTATTATTTGCAATCTAATAATCAAGTTTAATGACTTTTTTGACCATAAAGTAAGTTTGGGAACGACAGCAAATATAAACCTACAGAGATTTTCTGAAAAATTGCATTTGAAATTCAAATACTCTTTATCATTCTAGTATTTGTGAAGCCGTTAAAACATCACCTGGTGACAAGTACTAAAATATATATACGATGCTATGCAATGATTGAATATTTCATATCTGTATTCATATGAATTACATGAATCATAAAGAAGAATCATTTACATCATTTTGTAATAGAAGGTTAATTAACTGTTCGAGGTCACAGATTTAGCACCCCATAGCGACGTCTACGTCATTGAAGATTTATAACATGCTCTGTTGGGAGACATGTACATTTGCTACACGATGTTTGTGATTAACTCACGAATCACAAGAACATCTTTTGATAACACAAATGGAACACTTAGTCTATCATGCCATTTCGATCGAAAGAGACGAAAGGGTACCGACTTCTTTTCATTACCTATCTAATAGGCAAGAAACATACTAACCTGTTGAAAGTTAAATTCGTAATTATGTTAGAATACAATCACCCGCTGTTCAAAAAAAGTGCAAACTACTGTATTGATACGACGATGCTCTATACGTTGATACACAAGGGAAGACGTTTGCCATGTTAATCATTGTATGTAGCTTAATGTAATCCTTGTCCCAGCAGAATACTAACTGTTTGACATGTTAAGTCCTATTAGAACCGTGATGTACACTCGGGGACTTTATGAACTCTGGGCTTCTAGGAACATTCAAGGTACACAATATTTTCTCAAAAGATAAGGAAGTGTTAATTTTATATCAACAAACAATAATGAACACGGACATATATGACATCGGAACTGTCGACATTTTGAAATTCAAATTACATACCCAACTTAAACAATAAAATATCATTTCACGCAAACTTAACTTTACAAATTGTAAAGGAATTTTGCTAATTGATTGCACCCCACTGAACATTTAAAGTGTGTATTGCTACAACACATAAGGTATGGATTTACAATTCTTAGAGTCATTTATCAGGTTTACAGGGTATATAAACAATAGTGTTCA
>NC_135549.1:15272341-15372341 GCF_964340395.1 Glandiceps talaboti
TGCCGTGATGAACTACATTGGGCATTACATAGACTACTCACCTGATTAAGGTATACAGTCACAATTAAGACAAGGTCATACGGTCAAAATCAAGGTTAAACTCTCGTTCGATTATATATTAAAATCACATCTTAGTAAAATACATAAGCAGAGTGAGAGAAGTAATTTATAGAATGATAGATTGGGTGCTCATAAAGGCGGTTCAAATGAAGGTTATTCTACACACAGTTTCAAGTAAATCATTGTTAGATTGAGAACGACGATGTCATGGAACACGTTACAATCTCGTAAAAGAAAGCAAGGTAACAAATGTAATTCCTTATGTTGAAGTTATTATTAAACTGTAATAAGACCAAAATGTTATTTACGTGATCTTATTCTTAATATTACTGTTCAAGATGTTAATTGTGATGATAATGATGACAATGGTGACGAGGGGGTGAAGAATCCAATCTCGCTTACTTCAAATCGCGCCGTCCTGCTAATAGAAGAAACACGTTAAGGTATTGGGTTGTATGCCACACTGCTATTATTGCGATGTTGATACAATCATATAATTGTATATATAGTGATTCTACGGTGTAATTTTAACATTTAGTATGAAGTTATTGAACAATTATTTATCTAAGAATTAAGATTCCAAGCCGTCCTATTGTTTGGATTCTCGTCAATATCTAATACACAAATTGTAAGTATTCTCTTGGGTACATAAGTCACATTTCCGTGAAACAGAACTTCTTTCAGTAAATCAGTGTGCGTATATAAACGTTTCTGTTTTTCGACTGTCAATTTATGGGTACACTTTTCACGGTTCTAGTTGAGAACACGGTAAATCTTCTTTTGAGAAGCTTGTCAACTTCACTGCCGATTTTATCGTCTTGTGATTGCCGTTCATGCCCGTAGCTATTCTTCGAATAAAAAAATCAGAACTCACGTTCGCCACAATTGCAGCACGCTCTTACCTCATCAATGATTCAATTGATGTTACTCGTAGTGATGGAATGGGATTTGTATGAAGACAGGACAACTTTATCCATGTCAGCCGTGTCGATTTGTAGTAAAACCTCATCACTCTTTTCACATCAAAGTCATTTTCTTAGGTGTGTGTGACCCTTTCGAGGGAATATGTTGTCTGTTAGTTTTCACTCCAACGTAGGTGGGATTGGGGTAAGACTCTTCATTGGTTGTACGTGTATGATGATGATGATGAGTGTTCCTGGACCGCGATTCTTCGTCTACAGTCTTTCCAAAGCACGACATGAACGCTTGTTTGTAAGCTCTCCTGTACTTCTTGCTCATGATATTACACAGGATTGGATTGGCAGCCGAGTGAACCATGAGAGGAAATATTGAGAGGTTAACGATGCAGTTTTGGATCGCTGCTGACACAACCGGTTGTCCAGATCCGTGGAAAAGTTGGAAAATGAAAGCTATGATTTTAGGGAATAAGCAAATGAAATACAACACAGTTGTCAATATGCAGAGTCTTAAAACCGATTTTTCATGGTTTGGCGCTTTGGTGTGACTCTCGTTGACTTTTCTCATCTCCTTGGATGATTTCATGAAGTGATATGCTGTGAGGCTGTACAACACTGTCACTGTACAAAGACTGATGCCACACGCAATGATGAATAGAATTATAATGGCCACGTAGATTTGTGTAGGGGAACCAACGTGACATTCGACGGCTGACGGAATCTTGATAACTATCGCTAAAATCCACATCAAAGCGTTGAAGAAACGGGTTTTACTCTTGGTGCAAATTTGCCGTATGCGAAATGGTTTTGTTATCACAATGTAGTGCTCGAAACTAATGAAGGCAACGCAGAAAGTTGAAGTCAGGATCGCAACATCAACTACCATACCGGTAAGACAGCGTACATCCGAGTTGATCATAAAGACACATGTATTATTTTCACTGGTTAGTAGACACATGTAGATGATCCATAGACACAGTAAGTATAACAGATCAGCTCCTGCTAGGTTAACCAAATAATAGTTTGTGATAGTTTGCATTGACTTGACACGCATCACTACGAACATGAATGAAATGTTCCCAATAATGCCAACCGTTCCTAGGGATAATCCCAATGTGAAAAACACCATTGGATCTGTACCACACGCATATTGTGAATCGTCCAAATCATACGTTCCGTTCACGGGGCTTGAATTGGTGAAACTCGTGTTTCCTTCCATACCGTCGATCGTCAGTCGTGAGCGTGTTGATATGTAAGCAGACCGTGAAAACAACTGTACTTAAATAATAAAGTACCGGACTTGCGCAAATGTCTATTTCAAATTGCGCCCTCATGTTTATAAACAGAATAGGTTTAATTCGTTATTAAAAATGCTCTGATGTTACAATATTGCCGTGTTTTATTAAAAGGAACTGGTAAATATTTTATTTATTATAACACAAAAAGTTGTGAGTAATTGCCTACTTTCAGTATAACTTATAAAACATAATGACGTATGGAGTAACTGAGCATAAATTATGTAATATACATAATTATAGCTTATATACTAGTGTACACGAAAGCGTGAAATTCCGAGTAACGACTTATGACCATCTAATTCTTTGCATTAGCCTATAATGTTATATTATTAATATTGCATTGAGCGCTGATCTCCCCAGCGAGGCGCCTTTATCTAAGTTTAATATACATATACATATATAGTGGACCCTCGAATATCCTCTTAGGTCTAGGAGTCCATCAGAACAACATACCGCGACTTATCAGTTAGCGAGGCCCTTCGTGGATACTTATAACAAGGTTGCATTCCATCGCTCGAAAGGTTGAACCAGAAGATAGTTACAAATAGCTCCTGGAGAAACCATGCACGCTTTATCGATATTTTCATTACTCTAGCTCTGTTTCTCCGACTCTAATCACCCTGCCTCTTGATCAATTTCGAATTCGAAAACGAATTTCTTCAACATTTGTTCATTCTTTAGTAACCCCCGAATTCCATGTGCTGTAATGGAGCCTCTTATGAGTAAATGTGTGTTTGTGGTTTGAGAATCGTTGTTTAAATGTATTCTCTGTTAGCCCAAAGTACTATGGTTCTTCTCACAACTCATTATATATTCATATAATGAGTTATGAGAAGAGCTATAGTCGGAACGTTTTTAACATGACATATAAGTTGTTACTTTAATGGTTCACTCTTCACATGTGCAAGTACGTACTGTAAGTAGATAATGTTATCATCTGTTCATAATTCAAACCTCAAGGAAATCCGCTGTACACATTTTATCATATTCACTTACTCTAAAGTACTAACTATCTCTGCTATAAAACCACACAGCATCCAACTTTGGCACGATTATACTTCGGGCTTCATGTCCAAGAGATTAATAGACCAATGAAATGGTGTCCTGTCATTAATATGATATATGTTGATAAAAGTGAGGTCATTTGTAACTAAGTGCAAGATAGAAAACCAAGACTATTACGTAAAATGTAAAAGTTTTGACAGCAAGTTGCAAACATTGCGATATAAACCTTTCAAAGTATCAACAGTTCTATGATGCTTGGTCGAATCAGACATTATCATTGATACACACTCGTGGTATACATACCTCTTCCCCTTCTACGTTCTTTGCTGCTGCACGTTAAAAGTTCATATTCTAGCTTGGGCCGTTTATCTTCCGTGCGTTGAAAGAGTTGGGTTGTCTTGTTTGTAGACTTTACAAACTTTTACACACACACACACACACACACACACACACACACACACACACACACACACACACACACACACACACACACACACACACACACACACACACATACACACAGACGGACAGACACCGCACCATGCCTATAGCACTACAGAACCTTATCAGTTTAGGTGTGCTAAAAGCATGGCTTAAAATTGATTTCTAAATAGAAGCATCTACTACTGTCACTCAAGTGTTAATAATAACGTATATATTTATTTCATGGCTTTAGTGTTCCTAGGACGCCACTATAAGATGTGATAAGACTAGAGGTTTTGGTACATGTATATGTATTACTTATGATAAAAGTGGGTTTTCCATTAGAGGAATGTATGCAACCCTCCCTCACAATACCCAAGCCTTTTTTTTCGAGACGTCTTTCGTCGTTTCATTTTCTACCTGCGTTCAGGTTACGCACTTATACATAGAACCATTATGAATATAGCCTGGTATCATTCCAATCCATAGGAGACATCAGTCCAACTTTTAAAAATGTCGACGCAAATTGCATTGGAATCCAAGGGCATTAGCTTCAAAAAATATCATCAAATGGTACATTCCATCAAGACATGAATGAATGTATGATCAATACCTGTACGATTCCTTTGTTAAAATCCTTAGAATATCACTTGACCAGCCAAATGATTACTAACCCGATGTAAACTGAATTTCAATTATTGCACAAGATTAGCAAATGAAGATTGCTTGATTTGACTCAGGGATTTGGCGGACTGGTATTATATAGGTGAATCGTTCAAAGGGAATAAAATAGAGTGAACATGCAAAAGATTCATAAATATCGGACATGCGTGTCAAATACATGTGCAGAAATATGAAATGTTTTGTAGTTTCAAATAATTGATGATAGAGTGTTAGTTGTGTTATCACCCGAGTAGATCTAGTTCATATTTTGCGGTTACTGTTACAAAAAATCAAATATGCAAGCAAACAAACACATGTAACAAGTCAACAACAACAACAACAACAACAACAACAACAACAATGACAATACTACTACTACTACTACTACTACTACTACTACTACTACTAATAACAACAACAACAACAACAACAACAACAACAACAACAACAACAACAACAACAACAAATAGCATGTATGAAGAAGGTCAAGGTCAAGGTAATTGAGCACACGTTGTCAGAATAGTAAAGGCAAAACATGAGTACATTTAACAATTAAGGAATAGTTTTCGTTATATTGGCCAGCTTGGTAAGATGGTGTTTGATTTATAAGACGTTAATGCGCTACAACATTCAGTGAAAAGGGCATTGCAAAGTGTTATCTGGACTAAAAGTGAATTCGAGCTAGCAGATTGGTAAATCTCGCAGAGGCATCCTGACTCCATTACTTCAATATATAATAATCTTCCTAAACATGCTAAACGTTGTACATTGCAGAATGATTTTATTTAGAAACATGGTTTTCCTATTTTCCAATTCTGACTTAGAAGTCAATTTTTGAACAGAGTAGTCATTAAAATCGTCTTTTAAGGCGATGTAATGATGTGGAATGATGCAAGACGTGGAACCAAGTCTGGAACGTTTAAAGACAACAATAAACTAGCGACATACAAGTAAACCATAACCAGCTCTTCTTCTACTCCTCCCTATTACTGGAATTAATTTTATCAGCTCGATACATTTTCAATGATAGAGTCCCCGGGGGTTTACGGTCTCCATCAATGAGTTTTCAAGCTTAACAGTGTATCAACACAAAGGACTGTCACGTACGTCGGCATGTTTTATCCCTGACCCAGAGAGTGTCTGACAGTGTCTACAACTTCAAAGTTAAGTAGCTGCATAATAGAGTTTCGGCCCATTGAACACAATGCAATTTATATGTAGATGCGACCTGTAAAGTGAACTTAAACTAGTGACATTCCAACTGTACGATACGAATATCTGTGTTAATGTAACTTCACTGTGCAGAACTAAATATCGATTCCTATCTATCTATCTATCTATCTATCTATCTAACTATCTATCTATCTATCTATCTATCTATCTATCTATCTATCTATCTATCTATCTATCTATCTATCTATCTATCTATCTATCTATCTATCTATCTATCTATCTATCTATCTATCTATCTATCTATCTATCTATCTATCCCTCCTTCCCGCCACCCGCCCTCCCTCGATCTATTAAATATATACATGTATACATATATTATATATATATACATGTATACACACACACACACACACACACACACACACACACACACACACACACACACACACATAGTGTTTCATCCTTTTTTCGGCAAGTAAAGTAGAGTGCCCACAATCAGCTTGGGGAGCAATACATACATAACAATGAGTATGTTATCATATATATATATATATATATATATATATATATATATATATATATATATATATATATATATATATATATATATATATATATATATATATAATATAATTTTATCGTAAACCATAAATTTCTAACCCAAATATTTCGCGGAGACCGAGACCTAAGAACAATTCTATCCAAGGAAGCTATTATAATAGCTTAATGTGCTGGATAATAACTATATTAAATCAATTATTGTTGTTAATATTTTAGTTCTAGGAAGAAAGAAATACTGTCATGCAATAAATAGTTAATGTCCAATAGCCCCAACAACATAATAAAAAGGAAGAAGTTAATAAACTGCTTCCCATGATGGACTCGTTTTTTTTGGTAAATTTCCTTTGAGAATTGGATGCCAAGTAGTCGATATCCATCAATAAGATTAGCTAAGAATACTAAAGGTGTGTCACTATTGAACTGAAAGAATAACTTTGAGGTCTACCTGTCTTGCATAGCTAGTACATGTATGTAGAAACTCCATGTTCACGAGTCTTGTAAAGAGCTATATAAGGTGTGATGTAAGTAACTTATTGTCTGAACAAGTCTGGCCCCTATTATCACAAGATGACTGTGGGAATTATATATCTTCGATGTTTTCATCTGTTAGCTTGTCAAACCTTAAACGTTTCCCTGACCCAATAAATATGTGGTATCTTCTTTGAATACCATAATTATCTAATTGAATTTATATAGGTGTATTCTGGGCCAATCGTCAGATTTCTTGTGTGAAAGTCATCAACATTGCTCAATGACGTTTTCCGAGTTGAGATGGAAGCGAAGCATATTTTTTGATGAAGTGATCTTAACAATCAGTGAAGGTGGAAGAGATACAACCTTGATACGATTCATTTAAATCACTAAGTTGAGAGTCAAATGCATTTACAAAGAAGGGTATTGGTAAATAACAATTTTACAAATCTTTAAAATGAAGTCACACTGAGACAATATTCAAATGTCTACATACATTAATGGTAACAATACTCCGAAGTCTGATCAACTGCAACTCTGTATATCACAATACTTTGCAACTCGTGTTTATTCATCGATGTCTTTTAATAGCGACATTTCGTGGAGAATTCTGATCTATGAATCATCACCCAAAGAGAATTCAAACACGGGCCATCAAATGAACAAACCCTCTTTCTGGAATATATGAGGTGAAAACATTGTGCCATAAATCAGTTCCTAGAACTCTTTAACGTCTTCCAATCGATATATACCTAAGGACAACGAACTCACAACGTATTCCCATAGTACCAGTACAAAAAAAAATTAGATATTTAAATTGTCACTTTATAGCAAAATTTGCTCTTCATTTCACAGAAATACTTATAGTGCGTGAGTGGCAACCTTTAGCTTTTGTCTAATAGGCATACATCAGTGCACCATAAATTGCAAAAGAAAAAATCTGCTTTAATCAAAGCGCTTCCGGCTGTTCCTTGTGGTTTTATACATGGATGTAAGATCCTCAGACTAAGTGGCTGCTCATTGTTGCACGTTGATTTTTAATTGGTAAATAAGTCGGAGATACCTTTTGACATTCAACTATTAAAATTGATAGTCGCTAGTTTTATTGGTCGTTTATTACTCTAACATTTCAGTACAAAATAGTCGTGGACAGGAGAGAAGAGAAAGAGGAAATGCAAATTTACTTTTACTAATATGTAAATAAGAACTGATTAAATCAAAATCTATGGATAAGAATATAAAAGTACCTTCAGTTCATTGCATTCGATCGAACTTGTACTTTATACACACGAAACCTACCTACAATAGGTAACTTGCAAACCCGCCATGTTGAATGTTGCATCATGGGAAATGTGATAACAAATACTAATCAAATAGTATTGTAAACAATAATGTTACATTGTTTTTAACCATAAATAATCAATTCATAGTCACCCTGACCATTGTGGGATTTTTATTTTATCGGTAGCTCCAGATTAGGTATTAAGATAACCACAGATAATCTTTTGCGTCATAATTTGTATGGCCATATCTACATCAATGCATCAGAACAAGTTTAGTAATTTATCTATATATTGCAGTACTTCATCGTTAAGTGTATATATTTTGATTGCACATTAGAACAATACGCAAAATGCCAGCTTGGGTACACTTACTGCATTATATCTCTCGATGTAAACATTATAATTGTGTCATAGTTTTGAACCAGCTGGTTGTATATTGTATACAAATCAATCAAAAGGTAGTTACAATCGATGGAAAAATGTTATAATTACATGCAAACGTCGTTCACAATTTTAAGCTTGCTTCAGCACGAACTGTTTTGTCTTGATGTGTTTTTCCTAAACGTACAGCTGAGTCCGCGGTATTCATTCAAATTCATGGCTGACCTCTAAGTTTCTGTATACTCCCATTTACAATAACACGTACGTTACGTTCCAAGTCAGGCTCACTATTTCAACTAATACTATTACACCGTCAGTCACTGACGTTTCTACCATATTAACGACAGTCTTTCGATAATTTACATTATGTAATAACAAATTTGAAATATTAATTGTCAAAGGATCATGACACTTGATGCTAATGTTACAGTTATTGAACCATTTTAAGGCTCTCTGCTCCTCATTTACTTTAAATTGTAGATTACTCGGTTTATCATTTAAAAAAACAACCACGGCGGTTTAAGTTTGCTTCACGAGTTGTTTCGAATATATGCGAGGTTTGTACTATTACATTTCACGGCGTCATGACTGTCGACCCATGCTTTGTATACTTACGAAGCATCACTGTGATTTATTATTCTGTGGTTGTGTGAGTGCCTCCATATGCTTGGCAGATTCGCAAGTTTCATCATTACACGCGTAGGTGCTAGTTCTACTGTAAGTGAATCTTTAAGAGCATTTCGTCACGTCAAGAGAGTTTGAGAATGTTTTCTACTTTTTCTATTTTCATATATTTAATAACAGGTACAATGTATGCTAAACAATTTAAGGGGGGATATGGTAGATAGAATATAGGCTTATTTGCAGGTAGAATTCATGTTCCCAATTAATCACGGTTTGTACCTAAATAGGTCTGTGTTATTAAAGGCGAATAAATTACTAGTCTAGCCAAAATATCTAGCAGTATTATATTTATATCCCACTCTAGTAGTTGAATGCTATTAAAACGGTCGGATAATTTACGTTTTCCTAGAAACATAAAATGAATGAAATATATATACAGCTTGCATGTCAGAAAAGTTCAAGGTATATATATATATATATGTATATATGTTTTGTTTATCATGCAGCACGACACAAACATTGCCAAAGGAGTTGGAAAATGTCTTCTAGTAGTCGTTATACAGTACCTTTCACATATCTTAAACTATCCTTATTTAATAATTGTACAGTGAAATGGCCCCAGGCATTTACGCAGTTCGTTATTACTTCGTTTATGCTTCCTTTTTTTGATGTTGCTAACTCTAGCATGATTGATTCTATGACGAGCTAAAAACACCATTAATACTCAATATTGCGAAATATTGCATCAAATGATTATGTATAAAACGACTCCGTTGATTGTCTGATGGGTGGTTAACGACTGGTAAAGTGATCATTCAGCTATATCTAAAAAGGTCAGTAGATTTCAACTAACCAAATAACCATATAAAATTAACTCTGGTAATCATTGAAAGTGTTTCTTTACAAAAAAAAATCCTAAATGTGCTATAATGGTGACGATGCCGCCGATATAATTGAAGTGACAATTTTAGTTAATGCTAACGACATGGATGACACTCTAGTAATATATTAGCTATTCCCAGGAAGATCTGTTGAATTCAGTGTTTGCATATTTACACCTGTCCCTAAACCTCTGAGACATTAGCTTCACTCGCTTCAAAGCTTGTTGAATTCGTAGCAGGGTAATTACAGGTTGATATTACATCAATACTTCTATCAACAATTAATACAGCTTAAATTAGTCATTTCATTTTTATACGAGTCTGTTAGTTGTAATTGCTTTTTCAGCACACACACACACACACACACACACACACACACACACACACACACACAAAATTGATGTTGTTAAGCATATCAATTTTGAAAACACAGTAGCGTCGAATTCCAATTAGTTCTAATGGTTACTAAAACCAATGTCAACCCTTCCTTAAATAATCCAGTTATAGTACATACTAGGGTATTTTAAGGTCATAACATATATATCCCTGAGGGTGATGAGTACGTAACTCGAAATAAGGTTGCGAAGAGGATTACCTATAAGCGTAGAGTGGTCAGGAAATCATGTCATTGAATTATACCGTGAAAGTTTTAAAAAGTGGAGCATTTAAATGCCATTATGTAGTAAACACCTGTGACTGTGCTGTGTATATGTCATGTATATTTAGTCTCGATTAGTGACTTCAAACGTGCATACAAAATCAGTCTTCCGAAACGTGGAGATATAAACAAGACTATTACATGTACGTGATGTAGATAGGTGTTGTAGACTTGGAAATGTGTAATACATTGCAAATTCCTGGCATCATCCAATCAAAGTATGTATTGACATCGAAGTGTACATATCCTCTGGGTAAGGTACACACTCATTCAATTGGGCCATTGTACAATCATCGTAAATCGGAAGTAGAGAATATAGCGCCCTCTAGTGTTGAATACTGGAATGGGGGAATAACATACACTATGGCATATCAAACACTGCATGTCCCTTGCAAGTTGATGTTCCAGTAAATGATTGGGACTGCACGTCTACCCATCAATATTACTAGGTATTGTATAGCCCTGGTTTGGGTTATTATATAGAAACAAAAATGTAAATTCTAGCACCCGGTTGTATATTTATTTAAGGAGAGATATGGGGGATATGCAGCTAGGAATTTTAGCATATGTCATCAGTCGCTTGATTCTTTGGCAAATAATTATATGTTTGTGATATTAGATTGTTAAATTTTTTTGTGTCCAAATTTGTTTTGTTTTTTGTTTGTGAGCTATGGACAAGACATCATGACTTAGATTTTTTTTACATGTTTTGCATAATTCTTTTCTGAAACGGTCTAACGTGAACACGAAAAATGTACAATTGAAACTTTAAAAATATCTATCTGAAGACCAACTATGTAATTATGTGTCATGACTGGCTTTTTTGAAAATGAAAGTGATTCTAGAATTTATTGCACAATAGACTTTTTGGCATGATTGACCAGAAATGATTCCAGGATAGAATTAAATAAAATTATTTTGGATAAATAGTCTTCTAAAACTCGTGCTGAAAAAATGTCCGACCACTAACTTTCTTGTAATGTAGGTCTTTGCAATTGAGAGTAGAGACCTGTTTTCATACTTGTTCCACATGCACCATGTCGAATATTTTTCTGTGCATTTTTCTGTGTAATTTATCCCAGTCAGGTTACAAAAAAATTATGGATAGTTATCCCGAACTAGTTAAATGCATGTGAGCACACAGACACAGACACAGACACAGACACAGACACAGACAGACAGACACATACATACATACATACATATATGCATGCATGCATACATACATACATACATAAATACATACATACATACACACACATACATACATACATACATACATACATACATACATACATACAGATAGACATACATACATACATACATACATACATGCATACATGCATACATGCATAAATACTAGTACATAAATACATACATACATACATACATGCATGCATAAATACATACATACATACATACGTACATACACACATACATACATACATACATACATACATACATACATACATACATACATACATACATACATACATACATATACAGACAGACACACGGACACAGACAAATATCAGGATATATATCCTGGTCGATATTCCTGACAGGGTTGGGTGTGTCACTGTAGGTGCGAATTTCTTTCAGCATGTTTTTTTCTGTAACTTGAGACTTGTGATATTATAATTTACAATTTCTGTGGTAATGACGTTTCATGACTTAGATAAATACATTAATACATATTTGGATATATATATATATATATATATATATATATAGTTTTGGTAGTACTGGAACTCTTTCTTGGGTGTAACTCGGAGTTTCACGCATATTGCGATCATCAGACACTGTCTGATGATCGCAATATGCGTGAAACTCCGAGTTACACCCAAGAAAGAGTTCCAGTACTACTAAAACTATTACGCTCTGCCACTGCGGTATAGAGCACTGTCTTATAGCAGATTGATACTCACCGAGTTACGAGGTATATATATATATATATATATATATATATATATATATATAACTCGGTGAGTATCAATCTGCTAAGACAGTGCTCTATACCGCAGTGGCAGAGCGTAATAGTTTTGGTAGTACTGGAACTCTTTCTTGGGTGTAACTCGGAGTTTCACGCATATTGCGATCATCAGACACTCTCCTGAGTGTCTGATGATCGCAATATGCGTGAAACTCCGAGTTACACCCAAGAAAGAGTTCCAGTACTACCAAAACTATATATATATATATATATATATATATATATATATATATATATATATATATATATATATATATATATATATATATATATATATATATATATATATATATATATATATATATATATATATATATATATATATATACACACACCCACACATTCTAACCCAAAGCAAGACTATGCATTATATAGTAATATTGATGTGTGGACCTGCAATCCCCATCATTTCGAGTGCTTCATGCTCTAATAGTAACATAGCAAAGGTGATACCCCCAGGGACACACAGGCAGGAAGAACAGCGCCTTTACAGTCAATTGTACAAAAAGGACAATTACTCGGTACTTCTACACATAAACTTAGAACTAACAATGCGTTATTGATTGAAACTCCTAAGTATCTTGATTGGGAAGCGGAGACAAGCAAATACTGATTACGTACATATAAATATACATATGTACATTAAGGTTGTACAGAACGTTAGGGTGTATTAGTGATATCGATTATGTTCTTGTGCTCTCTTCGTTTCAATATTTTACTGATAGAAACATGTACAATGAATAGTGTGTGTAAAAGTGCTCATGTTGAACGAAATTAATGGCGCGATTTGTAAAAGGTCGAGACCTAAATTTCGTTGTTGCGTTATTAGTCACTACGCGATAAAGGCAATGGCATAATCACTCCTAATGTCTCATCAGTTTGTATCAATAATTAGTACCTACACTACTGTACTGTGGCATAGTTGATGATTTTGTTAAGTCTAAAAGAGAAAGAGTGAAAAGACAAACCCGTCACATATATGTTAGAACGTAGTAGGCTGATGACATGTCAAAATGACAGACGACATGTCTATCCGTAAAATTCTGAGGCAGCCGGCGTTTCTAGACTTAAGAAGGGCAAGCGATTATATATCTGGTTGAAATCATTTGGCAAATCCCACTGCTCACGCCCAAATTGACTGCAGGCTTTTATTCTATAATAACCAGAATATAATGGTAAACATTTGATACTCTAACCACGGTATATTTTATTTATAATGCTAGATTCAATATGTAAAAAGATAGACACATAGTACGCACAATATTCGTTTCCCAACGTCGTGTATCGAGTTGGCTTGAAAAATTAAAATATCTACCCCCATGACATCAGATCAGATTTGAAAACCGACATTTCCGTTAAGCCCCCCCCCCCCCCAACATGCGAAATATGACAAAACAGCGCTACCACAAAAACATCATCGGCTTTGTAATATTCTGAATGTATATAGTTTCTAAGAATATTTTACACCATGTTTGATATCTATATTAGATAATTTATTAATCATTTCACAGAGTGTACATGTGTATCAGGTGTTTAATACGTTAGACCTCGTAGAACTTGTTGTGGCTTATTCATGACACATGAAATTAGGTTACTACTTGGATACTGAACACTGACAATACACTCAATAATAGATCAGTGGAAAATAGAAACTGATAATTCCTGTATCTTGCATTGTTATGTCGCGACTGAATGTGGATTTATTTGTTTTCAAATTACCAGCAAGTTTGCTCTCTTCTGGGTCGATGTCAACAAGTTCGTTTAACAAGCACAGTATACTGATTTACATCCGATTTGGATATTAGAAAGCCATGTACATGTTTGCAAGGGAAGAAGTGGGGGCGCGGTTTTATAGACCACATGTATGGACAACTGCGCAAGTCCAGAATCTGTTTATACGTGCACGACAGGGTCCATCGTTACTAGGCTGCAACCACTTTTATGAAAACGGTTGTTACTGGGGAAGATATGGATGAAAATACAAGTTTTGTGAATTCAAGTTCAGTGAACCTAACTTTCAACGAAGTGCAGCAAGCTTGTGGCGCAGATCCAATGGTGTTTTTCACGTTGGGATTATCCCTAGGAACGGTTGGCATGCTTGGGAACATTTCATTCATGTTCGTGGTGATGCGTATCAAGTCGATGCAAACTATCACAAACTATTATTTGGTTAACCTAGCAGGAGCTGATCTGTTATACTTACTGTGTCTATGGATCATCTACGTGTGTCTAATAGCCAATGAAAACGATATGTGTGCCTTTATTTTTAACTCGGATGTGCGCTGTGTTATCGGAATGGTAGCTGACGTTGCCATCCTCACTTCAACTTCCTGTGTTACTTTCATCAGTTTCGAGCGCTACATTGCTATCGCGAAACCATTTCGTATACGACAACTTTGTACTAAAGGTAAAACCCGTGTATATAATGCTCTGATGTGGAGTTTAGCGATTCTGATCAAGATTCCGTCAGCCGTCGAATGTCACGTTGAATCGTCTGCACAAGTCTACATAGCCATACTAATTCTATTCATCATTGTGTGTGGCATCAGTCTTTGTACGGTGACAGTGTTGTACAGCCTCACAGCATATCACTTCATGAAAGCATCCAAGGCGATGAGAAAAGTTAACGATTGTCACACTAAAGCCCCAAACCACGAGAAATCGGTCGTAAGACTCTGTTTATCGACAACTGTGTTATATTTTATTTGCTTATTTCCTAAAATCATAGCTTTTGTTGTCGAACTTTTCGATGCATTTGGGCAACCGGTTGTGTCGGCAGCGACCCAAAACTGTATCATTAACGTTTCAGTATTTCTTCTATTGGTTCATTCGGCTGCCAATCCAATCCTGTATAATATCATGAGTAAAAGATATCGAACAGCTTTCAAGAAAGTCTTCATGTCGTGCTTTGGAAAGACAGCAGACGAAGACAGCATCCGGACAGGCAAAACCCAACGTTATATACTTGCACGCACAGCCAACGATAGCATGTACTTAAAACACCACTTGTCCATTAAACTCAACAAAAGCATGTCCCCAACCCCTCGTTGGAGTCGACGTCACTCCCGTCTCTAAACCACTATTTAGTGTAAACAGTCATGATCCTACACTTTGATGAGGAGCACAATATATAATTCTTATCTAAACAAAAGTGACACGCCAGTACAGTAACTCTGAAAGAGAATTGCAAGTATTATGGTAGCGCACTGATGCGTACATAGACTGAAAGGTGCTTTCCTTATGGCAAACAAAAACTGAACCAGTTCATAGAATTTCATTTCCTGTGGGAGGGGCCATGTGTCTGATTAATGCAACTATTTAAGGGCTCCTTATCATTCTATCTGTGAAATTAACGTTTATACAGAAATAACCAAAAAAGAGAGAATTGAGTCAGTCGTCTTACGCATGAAGAAGTTTTTGACGACACCCGCGATTGACAATACTTTTTCATTATCTTTAGTTCGTGATCAGCAAAAAATTAATTACACTGTATCATGCAACATCAATGATTGCGGTATTACCCGCAATTGAGATCTGTATTATTTAAATATACTCGTAATAAAATACTTGTTGAGCGTCGTAAAATATACTCTTCTTTTCGGCCACTATTAATGAATTTTTTTAATTGCACATGGTATGGAGTCAAGACACGTATATCCCATGGGAAATAAAGAAAACACCTGGACACACTTTCATGAACTGGCTTCACTATAAACACTAGCATGACAGTCAAGTGTGGTACGTATTTGAAGACATGTCCTTTAGGCTGCCATGCACTGTGCAGTGCATGGTTGATTTTTATTATTTTTATTTAGCAAGTTGAATGGTCAGCTACTATTAAAATGCCTAGGGGGCATGTTGGGGGGGGGGGGGGGGCGGACATGTTTAACTGATTTGGTGAGGGCTGTGTTTTTGACGGGGTGGGTCATTTTGAAAAAAGTACTACATGAAGTTGGGGAAAGCAACAAGATACGCGTCATTTGATGTAGTGAAATAACTCATGAACAGCAGAAGCTGTAATTTGTCAATATTTTCTACTGTCAATTTGTACTTTGGCTTTGGTCATCGGATCTGGGGGGGGGGGCAGCTAGGGAAACCCCATGTTCAACTTCAAAAACACCGGCCCCATAACGAAAGAAAGACAGCAGAAATATTTATGGAGTTTGGTGGTGAAAGATATTTACAACCCATAACACCAAAGAAAAGCGTTTTCTGTATGTACCCCAATCATTTATAGCATCCATATCAAGTTTAAAAGTATACTGTTTCATTTGGTAATTTACCACATTAGAAAGGCCATATGCTGGGCTTGTCAACAAACCAATTGAACCAGTATACTTTTACACTTGATATGAATTCTATAAACGAGTGTAGCACAAAGAGAAAGTGTTTCACTTCAGTGTTACTCATTGTACAGAGTCTGGCAATATCGATTGAGAGATAACAGGTACCCACTTGACACACGTGTCCATATACTTTTGTAAATGATGGTTAATATACAGATGTTAAACGTATCTTAAATATCTACATTTGAAAGAATATTTGACTTTCAACGAATGTTAGCTGAAACCTACATATCATGTTTAGAAATTGTAATCAGGTTTTCAGAAGTCAAGCAGTACAATAACTTGTATTAATTTCCTACATTGAGACAAGCGATGAAATCCCCTCGAGCCAGTCAGAAGTTGTCTCGTTAAAAGGCAACATAATGTTAACGACAAATACACCGTAAACATTTCCGTAGCTATAGATGTTGTAAAGTTTAGATAAAGTCATAAACAATTGTGAAATTTGTATGAAAGACTTTCCTGTCCAGACTGTCTGGTATTATTTTTTTTAAATCTCTTGTCAAAGTGTGCGAGCTATGGTGTCACAATGATTGAAAGGATAAATAATTAAAGTTTTCATTTCATGTACAAATATGAGTATTTACAGATCGTAAACAGTTAAACCGAAATTGGGATTACAAACAGGTGGTCTAATGTTAGCTGCTTACACATGTTACTTTAAACTGCTGAACTAAACACCAAAGCGTTATAAGAATACTTTAACAGTAAAGATTACATTATATGATTATTTTGAGTTAAAACTCCAATTGAAAATTGAATATAACTGCAGAGACGACCGTCTGAGACCTTTCATACCTATTTTGTTGCTTCCACTTGAAGACGATCTAGTAGCTCAAAACGTTACGATTTTTGAATAAGAAAGAAGTTTCAAGATAGAGTCTACATTTTCATTCATGATTATTTTGAATTACAACACCATGGAGGAGTGTCCAAGTTAAACGTTTTTAAGTGAGCCATGATAAAAAAAATTCGTTGTAATTATTAAATAATATTATATAATAATAGCACTGGTAAAGCGCCATATATCCTAAAAGTTCATAGGCGCTGAAACATAACAAAAGCGATAAAGACTAAAAGAGTCACTGAAAATAAAAGAGTCCCACTTAAGAAAAGCCACTAATTATAAACGAGACAAATGTACACCAACAATAACAGTTATTGGGCACTAGATATAAAATAAAATAACCTTAAACATCTCATTTTTTTAAAATGACGAGTGCTTCTCAAAAGTACCTTTCTGGAAAACTGCCAGGCTTTGCTATTGTCATCTGTATTTTACCCGCATATAAAAACTTCTAATTAAAAGCCATATATTTTTTATATTCACATTTAAAATAGAATCCATCTGCCACTAAGTTATTGGGTGTATGTTATAGATATGTCTGAGTGTTCATCCATATCATCAAATCAACATATAATCGTGTTAGATACATTTCAGTATGGAATCACCATTAGACAAAGCGCATGATCATGAAATAACCCGAAGTACTGTGATTAAATAAGCCTCCTTAGTTCTAAATTAATATGTGCAGGTTACTGTTTTCATTCTAAAACCCTCCGGCAGCCATAGTCTATTAACGATGCAAAGATTTCGGATAAATGTCGCACACACAAAAAAAATTCTTTTAGGCCTTATTTATGTGACCTGGTTCAATATCCTCTTTTAAAACTTAACTGCAATAAAGCCTTACAGCTGAACAAGGTAATCAAAAACGAATTCAATAGAACCATATGTTGTGTCAGCTAAAATAGTATTCAGAATGGTGATAATATGGGAATATTATTTCCGTAAAATAAAGTCACAGCTGAATATTCTTTAGTTAAATAAAGTAAATTTTGATCTAATTGTTATTTCCGGTACCTGTTTCGAAAGCGATAATCCAAAACGTCGATCTCATTATTTAGCTGTGACAATCCAACCCTACATCAATATTAGATGGATCTGAATAGCGCCCCTTTAATGATTATCTCCATTATAAACAGTCATCGTAACCTTGCGGCCCACTGTACTCGTAAAATACACACTGGAGAGGCAATAACATTTCCTGCACTCCTATTAGTAGAGATAATTTTTCCCTGCCATGAAGCTCACCGTGAATAATACCAGATTTATACTGAATGCCTCCCATAAGGGCAAAACCATAGATGTTTGGTCTTACACACATTGTTCGAAATTTGGAGCTTGTATGGTTAACATGTTGCCAAATTATCGAAAAAAAAAGTTAATTATGCAAATTAACCATTACGATATAAAGCTATATCAATAAGCTTTAAAGGATACAACTTGACATGCACTTCTTTACCATCAATGCATATACTAAATTATCTGAAATTTAAAAGTTTCATTCTAAAGATATTAGCTAGTTATCAAAAATGATTATTTTATGCAAATCATAAATCACAATGAAAAACTGCGTAAAAACTGTATCAAACACGTGTGATTTTTTATGGTTGTTGTATGGACCAAGTTAAGTTTGCATTCCTTAGATATAGTCTAATTATAGAAAATTTATGCAAATTATTCATTGAAACTAAAAACTTTGCCAACTTTTTGTAGGATATGTGTGTTTTGTCATGGTTGATGTATGTACCACATTATCTGGAATTTGAAGTATTCATGTATAGTAAGTTTCATTAGAATTGGTGCTGTAGTTTTGGAGATATCGTGTCCACAGACAGGACAGACAGTCACTGGGCTTAGCTCACTAGTCATTCTATATGGGTATCGTTTTACCAAATCCTTGAGGTGCGTCAACATTTTAGTCATGATGGATTCGATGTTTTGTTTGAAATGTTTGATTTTTTTTTTATTTTAACAATTTTTTTAAATTTTATTTATATCACGAAAAAATGGAAAAAGAAATACACGACAAAACTTTTGATGGAGTCGATGTTTTGTTTGAAATGTTTGATGACCGGTGATGAAGAGCAGTTAGTTTAAAGGTCTCCGATACACCATCTCAACAACACGTTTGGCGGTGTCGTCTCAAAAATGGCTAAGAAAAACAGTTATATGTGGTTTTGGCAGTATACTTTCAAAAATCGCACAGGGAAGTGGTATACAGATGTAAATAAATACACGTACTGTAACTCCTATTCATTCAGTCATGACCCACGAATAGTACATTTTAGAGATCGGATATTTATGTCTGAACGTAAGTATTGATACCCCCTGACATTTGATAACTTACATAAGGCGATGCTATCATGTTGATACGGTGTGACAACAACACCATGCCCTTTGAATAATTGCAATTTTGTAAATATTAACAGGATCCATTATACGTACAGATTCTGTTCAAATTTCTAACATGGGTAGGCGGACGGTCTAGATAGCTGCAGGACACCAAGAATCTAAATACATATATTAATAAGATAACGTGACCTATATATGTGATTGAGTGTTACATATATGTATTATTTACGTATTACTTTATAACCGTGCCATGGACCTATATTTATTTATTAATAAAAGAATGCAACTGTTGGTGACTTACTTTGCATATCTAATCACACATAGTCCTCTGTTACAGTATTGTAACTTTCTGGCGGTAGGATTTTCTGAGTAACGAGTAATGCTACTTTAGATAAGACCAAAAGTGCAAAACCTTTGCTCAAAGAACTACGGTTAGAGTCTATGTTGAATAGAATTTGCAACTGTTAGCTTATAAGCTTATGTTGAATTCTGCTCGTTTAGAGAACTGTCGTTTACTCATATCAACTATTTTGGATCTTTGACTCGTTATCTCGCTATCAAATGTCAGGGACTATCATTACTTACATTCAGACATAAATATCCGTATAATGTGATGTGTTATGGTGTAATATGATGTTGTGTTGTATGATATTACAAATGACACGACCCGACACAACCCGACCCGACCCGACCCGACGCGACGCGAAGCGATACGATACGATACGATACGATACGATACGATACGATACGATACGATACGATAAATAACTGACATATCATATTGTAATTATGAAACGATATGATGTGACTTGTTGGGTTATTTTTATTCCAAATTTTTAACAGCTGTATGTGGAAATATTACTATAGGATGTTTTATGTCTTATCACTAAAATAGAGTTCTTGAAATAAGCAATAAATACCATAATGTATTCAACTGAGATGTTTATGTACGTGTTTTGTGGTCCGCGACACTTATTTCCCTAATGGTTTACAGCCTTGTCTCTAAATCACCTGCATTGTCAACGACATGTATTAAACCATACACCCTACGGTTATTTTGTATATATGTCACGATACAGTTCAGCAATGACCATAAATAACCTTGTCTTCAGACTGAATAAGACGCACGCGCACACACGCAAAAGCAAGCACGCAAGCAAACAAACACACACGCACGCACACACGCATTCACACACACTCACACATACACACATACACACACACACACACACACAAATATAGTCACACTTGTGATCTTTAGACTTTACGAATACCATTTAAAATAGTTGTTGACCAAGTAAACCACTTTGAGATAATATTTATTTCAATTTTTAAAAGATGATTTTTGATTTGAGCTCTTCAATTTTGAAACTGGATATGCAAACTGAATCCTCGTATCATGGATATGATTTACGAAACCTTATCCCCTGAGGCTTACAACACAAGAACACAGAGATTCTTCCTAATCTAGTCGCCTAACTTATTTATAATATCACGATTCACCAAGTAACTTTATACCTACCTGATTGTGTAAACCTGAAGATAACCCAAGGTATCCAAGCATTGAAGAGGAAACAAGAATACATTTGTGACAGATCGTGCGTTCGGCTGCCTCGGAAAAAAAGATATATGTTATGCATGAAAATGTAACCAATTTATAGTGATCGGGACCTTTATTTTTCTCTTGGATATAACATATTAATAATTGAATTGAAAACATTACTAGAAAAGTCACACACAACTATAACCCGTCACCCTTGAAAACTGACATTTGACTCAATGTTTAAAATACCATAGATATATACACTAATTTCATACACTTAAAATTAAACTCTTAAGCTTTACTACATGTACTTGATTTATACGTTCTATTGCTCTTCTGACATGGTACAGTACACATATATGTCATTCATGATAATTATTTGATCTCAAACTTTATCTACACATGCAATATTTATCAATAGAGTCACGATTACATAATTTATATAGTTATTCATGTTGCCTAGATGCACAAGACAAATTAATATAGAAGAATCAAATTAAGCCTGGAGTATACAAATGATCGTTTGGGGGCCATGGAGAACTGATATTACTGTAGGTGTTTCTTCGACAGTTCATCGCCTACATTTTGCACTGTTTCAAAACCGTACACTGACATCTGTAGAGTGACAGAGATTACGTATGTGTGAAGTGACTGATAAGACTCTAAACAAATATTATCCGGGTCCCCATTTTATTTATGATGATATGTAAAATAAACCCTCTAGCTGCATGTAAAATTACCGATGTAATATATATATATATATATATATATATATATATATATATATATATATATATATATATATATATATATATATATATATATATATATATATATATATATATATATATACCTACATGATTGTGTATATATATGATATGTTTAACCTTAATGTAAAAGAATAAGGATGTTATAAGTCGTTACTTAGAGTTCCACGCTATATATATAAATGATTTGAATAAGAATTAATGACCCGATTCCTTTCATCTAAAACAGACGTTGTTGAATTAATATTGTATTCATTATTTCCAACGATATTCATAATAGCGAACTACTAGATTAATAACTTTTAATAACAATTTCATTTTTCTATAAATTTCTAAACGTTTATCTGAAGTCTTATGTAATTCTATTACATGTACATATGTAAATGGGTATGCATAGATAGAACATGCACACAAGAACATTGGTCGTTCTTCCTTGGCATCGAACGTTTGATACAAATACATAGCATAAACCACGTCATGTCTGAACTCCAGGGCTCTTAGATGATACACATTACATGGTTGTATTTAAAATAAAAAAAATGGCAGAAAATCAAGGACGACAGAACGGCTGTTACTAAGTGTACTGTGGTTTTCACGTTTCCTTTTAGTGCATTTGAAACTAGATATCACAACAATATCAACTTTGACAAATTCAATCATTACGATCTAAAAACCTGGCAACTCATATATTAATATTTTTCTTTTGAGATGGAAAATGACAAGGCATGTATGTATTATCTACTTTTCATCCTATGCAAAAAAAATAACATACTGATAATGGAATCTAGTTATTAAACCATAGAATGGTAATTTATCAGAACCTCATATCTTTACTTATTGTATAGATAAGGTCACTTAATGGATATTCATACATAAATAACGAATTGAAAGATAAAGTATACATGAAACATTGTCAGTGTAACCTCATATTTTAGCTGTATGCTGTACAGCACGAATAATTCGTGCTCATACTAGTATTCTTGTTTTGCTGCCCACGAAATATGTATATATATATACTTCCAGTTCCAAAGTAAAATACTAATAAGCGACGCTAGCACACCTTCTTCAAGCTATGACAAACACATGATTACTAGCAAATGAACTACTATACGCATGTCCAAATACACTCACACACACACACACACACACACACACACACACACACACACACACATATATATATATTATAATACACACACACACACGCACACACACACACACACACACACACACACACACACACACACATATATATATATATATATATATATATATATATATATATATATATATATATATATATATATATATATATATTATATCAGCATGGCTAATAACAGCGTAGTAAGCAAATGCATGTACTGAATGTGTCTTAATTCACAAAGGGTGATGTGGAGTACGTCTTGCAAGTCCTTGCAAGGTACATTATTCTGTATGCGAATAAAATGCATTGAAAATGTTCTACATTGACAAATAAAATAAATATGAAGATTTCTTACATGTAAGAATGAATGAATGAATGAATGAATGAATGAATGAATGAATGAATGAATGAATGAATTAGCATCCTTGTCTATTGCAATTAGTAACAATGCGATAACAAGTATTGACGTTAAACGTAGAGCCTGTAACTAGCTATAGACCTTGCATAATATCTAACAATCAAATTCAACTTGTTTAGTATGTAGTTACTCACACTTCATGCTGTACAGTACATCATATCTGTGTAATTTGTATGATACAAAGATGGTTGTTGATACAGTACAAACAGCTATTGCCTTGGTGAATCATGTAAGTTACGTAAACGTAAGATAATTATCACAGTTTCAAGAAGCGTGTGTTTTTTAGGAGATATTTGGGTTACCTTTTATTGTTTGTTGTATGAATGACGTGGTGTGCTGGTAAAGTGAAAGTGAGCCACCAACCACAACTCTCTGTGAATACTTATCTAAATGGCTGTTTCTAACCTCCTGCATCGAGAGAAAGATGTTTTGTTGTGAGCCGTGAGTTAATTACAAAGTACAAATGTATACGCAGAGAATTTTGAAGTGCTCATAATACAGAAAAGTATGCATCTAAAGAATTAAGATGTTTTAGATTATTGTATATGTATCAATTACCTAACTGTCTACATGTACAAACCAACAACCGATATACGGCATTGTAGTAACGAGTCATCGACCTCAAAGTTTTAAAAATATGACAGAATTTCAGTGATATACAAGTAAAGTATTGTATTATATACATTTTTTTTCTTCAGGGAGAATTTTCAAAATGAACTCCGATCCATCATCCGTTTGTCCTATGATTCCATTAGTCGATCACATAGAGGTCACTGACCGATTTCCATGATCAAACATTTAATATAGATCTGATACGGTTATTGTGCCTATTCTTACTAATTGACCTTTATTTTTTTAATACCGGAATGAACGTTCCATCTGCTTGTCTTGCTTGTTTTAATGGGGAAAAAATCGTTCCTTAATAATTTTTCCATACACCATACTGTATAGCAATCTTTAAATCTTAAAAGTCGTGTTCGTGTAATTTCCATTCCATAGTTTCATGGCTACAATTATCCCACTGTTAATGTCCTGCTTTCATTCCAACTATTTGTTACTCGTAATTAATGTAATGATGGCATCGATATACCTAAGTGTCGTGTGGAGGTTTAATTTCAAAATGCATGAAACGTTCGTATTGAATTTGATTAATAACCTATTTATGTCATGCGCAGTATCACGGTGAGTGTTGACTCTCCATGGGATAGTAATGTTGACACAGCTTGATATTCATATGAATGTGCAATAAAAAAATGTTTTCTATAAAGTACATTTATTTAACGAGCACTCCCTCCTTCATATATTTCGTAATTTGACATTTATATGGCGCATAGATTTATAGCATAAGTGCATATAGTTTTATAGTATGTATGTACTGTAATCTAGAACATTCATTATCTTTGTAATTGACATTAGTGCATGCTTGGCTTAACCTTCCTATTTAATGTTTGCTTAGATTTGAAAAACTATTAACATACACCCAATAAATAATGTCGCTTTACAATTATCTCCCCTAGCACGTACCGATAGCGGCACAACGTCCCTTTACTTCCTCAACTCCCTTGGGAGCATACAATCCATTGCAGCCTCTTATAAGCGCATAGAATTAAAGCATTCACATCGCAACCTCTATCATGTTAGTCCCCCCCCCCCCCAATTATACAGCTGGGTTGACTGATTCAGAGGCACAATTGATCACCTGGACAAAAGTCATCAGAAAGGAAATGACTTTCAAATGTGCATGTAAGCGTAATTGTAATTGTAATTGTAATCATGGTCTATCTCAAACTGTTGGCGGCTTTGAATTGTACTGACAACGTATACATAGACAGAATAATCTCAACATCAATTATGCAATTAAAGTGACGTGTCGATGGAAAGATCTCCAACTTAATCCGAATCTCTCTACAGACACTATAAAGCGAGAAATCTGTGAAATCTAATGATTAATGATCGTATTATATAAGAAATGTTGCCTCGTATCACGTGTGCCTACTTGTAAATTTGCAGCAAGTTTTCTTATCTTGTTGACGCTTAGATGTAGCAGTGAATTCCGAGGATCAATGCTAGGTCATCAGATGATTTCCCATTGGTCGAAAGCTCCAAAGATCAACGTGGAAGTTCTGTCACAGCTAGTATGTTTTTTATTTCCATATGTACGCACGTACGTATGTACGTACGTACATACGTATGTATGCATGCATGCACGCTTCGTCACGACATGTGGGAATTTGCTAGACAATGCTACACAAATTCATTAGCTAAAACATGAGCTTCAAATCATACAAATGTATGTCAAACCTAGCTCGCAGTGTCCGACAAAAAATAACAGTAAATGTTCAAATTATAAATAATGATAACGACTGTGTTCTATCATGAATGTGCTAACTTCCTGTGCGTCGCCAATCTATTCATTGGAAACATGCAGTCACAAGTAAACAAACAAACAAACAAACAAACAAACAAACAAACAAACAAACAAACAAACAAACACAGACACACTCGCGCGCTTTAATCCCCCCTCCCCCACACACGTGTGTATGCATGCATGCATGCATCCATGCATCCATGCGTGCATGCATCCATCCATCCATCCATCCATCCATCCATCCATACGTACATACATACATACATACATACATACATAGGTACTTGAATCAATATGTATGATTTTAAAAAAAAATATGTATATAAATAAGTCTTATTTATATACAATACATTTTTTTTTCTACACATTGATTCGAGTACCTGTGCATACATACATACATACATACATACATACATACATACATACATACATACATACATACATACATACATACATACATACATACATGTAAGCTACACCTCAAAGAAAACTTGGCCAACGATTTTGCTTCGAGATTGTGCTTCCTGGTGTAAATACGCTTATGTCACTATTTCACCAGAGATGTAAACTAAAGGGGTTGCAAATGTAATATATTTTCTGATTTTAGTACCATGACGAATATTCACTCTTTGAGTATTCCGTGATTCCATATGCCTGGGTTGACACTGCCACATGTGATAAATACCCATTCGGTATATACCTTTAATATCGTTATTGTTGACCATTTCAACTTGAGCCAGGAATAACGATAACGCTATTTGGAGTGTGTAGTGATGGTTTTGTTTGATTGAACGCGCTTTAGTAGATTAAACCGTCTTATTATTTGTGCAGGCTGTCTCAAGTTGTCACTTATACTTTGAGGTTAATGGCAGCATAGTGCAATTTCTGATGATAAATATGATGAAACCCACTCAAGACGTAACAAAAGTGGAAACCGAGACAAAACAATATTTTTTCCAAGTAAAATGATGTTTGCAAATTATTCCATAATAGTATATCGTTCCATAGTAAAATACGTGGAAATAATATCGATTCCAAAAGGAATAAGCTCTTAGTGCGAATATCTTCTACTCACTCAAGTGCGTACATGTTTAATGCACTCGATTGGAAGTTTTTAATTACAGACAATGTGTGTGTGTGTGTGTGTGTGTGTCTGTCTGTCTGTCTGTCTGTCTGTGTGTGTGTGTGTGTGTGTGTGTGTCTGTCTGTCTGTCTGTCTGTCTGTCTGTCTGTCTGTCTGTCTGTCTGTCTGTCTGTCTGTCTGTCTGTCTGTCTGTCTATCTATCTATCTATCTATCTATCTATCTATCTATCTATCTATCTATCTATCTATCTATCTATCTATCTATCTATCTATCTATATATATATTGCGCTAAGGAAATAGATTGAGCTCAAGTTTAAAGGCCTTGGAAATTCCTACATACAGTTACCACTGTGACAAAAACAGTAAATTATATTAACACTTATCAGTTGAACGAATGGAGATCTATGCCATTTTCTGGTAGGAAAAGGGGTAGGATTATAGATTAACTGTGTGTACTGTTTGGTTGCACTGATTTGACACGTTATAAGTACAGGCATCGGTTTAAGCATCATAAGGGCACGATATAACCTACATAAAGAGAATAACGTAGCAGGAGTATACCGGCATCAATAAATTATATCAAACTGTCTATTTTATGTACTTGTCAGTAGAATTTGGCGTCATTTTCACTCCGTCACATATAATAAATAACGTAGTTACACTTGTGTCGTACTGCCTTCAATTTCAATAATGCACATCTAAAAAGTTGATTCAGAAGCAGTTAGTAATGTAAAGTTAATATACTGTTGTGGCTAATATCAGTAAATCATTCCTCTACCTTGGGCTAATGATGGAATTAGTTAACATGTTATCCTTAAATCATGTTTCCATTTAGAAGATGCAGCATTTCAATAAGATACTGCTTTTATTCATGACAGTGATATATTGGCATGTATCGGATTAGGTTTTGAATGTACTGCACAACAGATAATGTTGGTGTCCTGCTTTTTTTACCGTGCACTGAATTGCTTTGACTAGCTAATACATGTCCTACGCCGACTTCCGCTTCATGAGTTAACCCTATCGAAACGATAGCATAATTTATGGTTTTGTCAATACATATGAATTGAATATGAGATTGAATAGATTTAATGAATGTCGTAAAAAATAAAAAGGTTAAGGCTAGTCCATCTGCAATGAAAATGTCCAGGAAGGACATATTCTTCCGTAAGAAGTAGTTCATGACATGTCAAACGGGTGATGATTTGTAGTCAATATCCTATGTAATAGACAGGTTTACAAATTGACTGTCGCTTCAGATTAATTTCGGTTTTAATACAAAGGGATTGTTGTATTTTCAACAGTAATGATTTATTTTCATGCGTTACCATCAACACCTTGATTTATCATTTGGAAAGCGTAATATGATCTGAAAGGTTCATTGACACAATAGTAAGGAAATTCTGCCTACGACGTTCTTGTGACATTTAAGATACGTGCTTGGAGCTAGTTATAACGCGCTCAAAAATGTACAAGAGACAATTTGACATTTTCTGATACTACTAATTTATCTAGCAGCTCACATTAATTATTATTAGGGTATTGATTTTTCAATTATAATCCTCCCCTCTCTCACTTCCCCCTTTAAATAAATTATTTGTACATTGACGACACATGACAACTTTTATAATTAAGCGTATTGAATCTATTTCCGTTTTGTTGATTAATCTCAAATGTCGCCAGTATATAAAACCATCACTGTTAACAATATAGCGAACCAGTCTGAGGACCCATTGGGAATTAGCGATCGGAAGTCAATGTGAAAATCGTGTATACAATGATACGGGGGCTCCTCGGCTCCTCTGAGACCTCCACTCGAAGACTGTTCTCATGCCGAAAATCTGTATCGCGGCACAAGATAGATACATGTAAATTATGGATTGCTTTGAAGTGTACCCATTTGCAAGAACAGGACGCTATGTTGTAATATAGTGATGTTTTCATCTTATTATCGCCAATAGTACTAAATACACTGAAGCGTAAAAGCAAGTGCCACAAGATGACATCAAATCACGACATTGTCAACGAAGAATCAGACACTGACATGGTTTCCATTAAATCGTTATTTTCTAGTTACAATTTGCATACTTAAAAGTATATACCCTTTCTCATACCTTGTGACCACAAAAATACACCCTTTTCCAGAGGACCCTCCCCCATATGGTCGTCTATGGGGTCCCCCCCCCCTGGATGCCTCTCAACAGTAGATGTGGTTTGTCTCGGACACTTTTTTTATATACATGTAACCTTTGCTCACAGGACGATTGTTTACACAGACAGGTTGTTCAAGGATACATAAGTATTTAAGCCGATAACAAATAAACACAACATGCGAAAATCTTGAACTGTCAAGATGCAAGTGTCAACACTGTTTATCTGTTTTACCCACTCTGACATTGGAAGGAACTTTGATGGAACAGACACAGACAGACAAACAGATGAATAAAGAAAGACAGGCGGATAGATAGATAGATAGATAGATAGATAGATAGATAGATAGATAGATAGATAGATAGATAGATAGATAGATAGATAGATAGATAGACGATGAGATGGACAGACAGACAGACCGATAGATAGATAAATAGATAGATAGATAGATAGACAGACAGATAGACGATGAGATGGACAGACAGACGGACAGACAGACAGACAGACAGACAGACAGACAGACAGACAGACAGACAGACACAGAGAAAGACACAAAGATAGACACACAACACAAAGTACACTCACATACACACGTGCATTACCAGTATCATCTCAAGTTTGCCTACACATTGTTTTACATTATTGACGTCATAATACACCCATTTCAATGTTAAAGGTCAGTAGTATGCAACGTTCATAATTGTAGACTGTCTAGAATGATCCCGTAGTTAAAAATATTTTATATGGGTCTTGACTTCTTATATGATGGCAGATTAGTTCGATTCATGAGTGGTTTAGTACGGTGATTAGCCACACACATCATTTCAAACGTCAATAAATGTTCAGCAATGGAGTGAACATTCTCGTACAATGGACAATTCAAAGTACTATATGTGGGATTAGAAAGCACTTTACGTTTTATACGGTAGGAATAAACAGAAATGGTGTCCATAATTGCCGATGTGATTTACTGTTTTGCGATACAGGTCCCATAAACTGTTAAAGTATAGGCAATTGTTACGTACTAATACGTTCCCCCATATATATATATATATATATATATATATATATATATATATTCAAAGTAGGTTGGTTGGAACTTGAGGTGCTTGGTTGTAACTCCGAGTTTCACGCTCAATGCGTTCATCAGACATGGGTCTTGACTTCTTATATGATGGCAGATTAGTTCGATTCTGATGAACGCATTGAGCGTGAAACTCGGAGTTACAACCAAGCACCTCAAGTTCCAACCAACCTACTTTGAATATTCCCGCCCTGCTTACCCAAGCATCGAGCACTCTATTCTACGAGTTTGATACTATTTACTATATATATATATATATATATATATATATATATATATATATATATATATATATATATATAGTTCTATTACGCTCTGCCACTGCGGTATAGAGCACTGTCTTAGCAGATTGATACTCACCGAGTTATATATATATATATATATATATATATATATATATATATATATATATATATATATATATATATATATATATATATATATATATATATATATATATATATATATATATATATATAGTTTTGGTAGTACTGGAACTCTTTCTTGGGTGTAACTCGGAGTTTCACGCATATTGCGATCATCAGACACTCGTCAGATCATCAGACACTGAGTGTCTGATGATCGCAATATGCGTGAAACTCCGAGTTACACCCAAGAAAGAGTTCCAGTACTACCAAAACTATTACGCTCTGCCACTGCGGTATAGAGCACTGTCTTATAGCAGATTGATACTCACCGAGTTATATATATATATATATATATATATATATATATATATATATATATATATATATATATATATATATATATATATATATATATATATATATATATATATATATATATATATATATATATATATATATATATATATATATATATATATGTGTGTGTGTGTGTGATATAGTTCTCGTATCAATAGGGTTTGTGAATGTAGGACGTTACGAGATAACCATTGCATGATGTATCTTAAAATTATTGGCTAAAACATGCTAAATAGAATTTATCTTCATATTTGCTTCATATCAATAAAAATGAACAGCAGATAAAATTAAGTATTTTACCTTGAATCGGAATTATTTAAAAACAAATTACTAATAAGCCTATTGTATTGAACCAGGTGTACGTCTAATTAGAAAAATCCCACAATTTGAACTATGTTTTTTGTATGTCAAAGAACAACCTTTGTGAAAGCGGTTCTACTTTCTTACTTTCACCCGGTCAATCTTTGCATGGCTGCTAGAGTTTTGTCGCTATCAAAATAAGCTAATTTGAACGTTAAAAGAATGTGTTGTAATATTAGTAAAATATTCCATTGACATATTATACTTGTTGTAAAATCATGGTTTATTTCTACAATCCATGGCATATTCCATCATATGCATGATATGTTCATTTAGCTTTAAAACGATCAATATGAACCTCTTTATGTTTGCATTTAGCCAAAATGGTATCATGACCTGTGACAGAACGTCATTTTATTATTTTGAACAATATGTTGGGTCATGATAAAATGGCGTTCTGCCACAGGTAATGATACTATTTTATGATCGTCCAGCATATTGCTCAAAGTGGTAAAACGGAGTGTCTGGTTTCTTGATTATAGTCGATGGAAAAATGACCCGATTTGAATAATTTAGTTGTTCATATAAATATTGCAAAATAATCACCGGGCTCTTGCTTCATAACGAACCAGTAACCTTGGGATATGCACCTGTGTACGGGTAATCTCCCATATGTATTTACAAGGTAAGATATTCTTAATTACATATTGCTCGCTCTTTGATAACGCAGTATGTACCTAATAAATGATGAATCATTTTTTGCTGTTGCCTTGTTCAACAAAACTCCAATCCATTCTCAGTTAAAGTCAAGAAGCTAACAGTGAGGGTTCAACATGAAACATGTGTGAATATAGAACATCAGACTACATCCATAGTATATGCTTTATGACCTTGACCTTGTTAAAGTCAGTTATAAAATTAATAGAGTTTACGATTTCCTCGATAACAAGATAGTGGCCAACGTTAATCAATTTTTTGCAATGTGACCTCAAATGGATCAGGTACAAGCTCTCACGTAGCAAAGTTTTGGTAAAAATCTGACTCCTTGAATATCAAATAAATTAGTTCCCGAGGCCTATTCTTCCCAAAATGCGAAATGCAATATTTCATATATGAAATATTGATATCTTTTGGCGTTATCATAATCAATATTACTGAATTACATGCATTATTAAAAATAGCACTATACGATAAGCGACAGATAGATGCGTGTGTACCTCCCATCCATCCATCTTTACGGTCTATTTTATAGCCGTCATTTATATTATATATAGAAATATTTTAATTCGAATATGAAAAAGTAGAGTCTCAACAAGACGCATTATACCATGTACGAGCCAGGTTCAACAAAAAATATGGAATATATACTCTGGTCGTTCTACGTCACGACAACGCGCGTTTATGCCACGAAAACAAGTGTCTACATCATGCGTTCTGCTGTGTTAAAAATATGCCATTAATTGCCATTAATTTCGCCGATTTAAAAAACAATATTACTGGCCATGGTATAATTATATTATTCCCCAATATTTTTCTTCATTCAGCTGGAAAATACTCGTGGCCTAAAGGTTGTCACTACTCGTCCAGCGACTCGGAGTGACAAGGGCCCCTTAGGTCATCACTCGTATTTTCCTTGTCTGAACGAAGAAAAATATTGAGGAATATATCTAATTGTAACGCCATACAGAGTAAACGTTAAATATTGATGATGATAACATTGTAATGAAATATATATAATCCTAAGTATCTCTTATCTCAGAAAAAAATTATTTTTCCTTTATGAATAGTAGTCCTGGCATTCACAGATAAAATCTAAAGATAACACGTAACTATGCCAAAGCACATGACGTGTATGTTCGATTAAAATGGCATTCTTGACATGGACTCTAAGAATGATATATTGCATAGTCTGTTTTTTTTTTGTGTGAAAACAATTCCAGTTTGCAATAAATAATAGATGATAGCATTTCAGGTAGTGTTGATAACAATATCAACTGTACTCGTCTGATCAGTTTTATGCCAGCTGAGGTATCCATTGTTACAATACCCGGCACCATAAATCATTACCCTGTATATACGTGTTACAGATCTCTTTAAAAAAACTATGTAAAGGTGTTATTCTGTTTATTGAAATTCAATTTATTACCAAATACAGTAAAGACTGGTAACATAAAAGGCATTCTAAAATACAGGAAATATAAGCAGACTTGTATTTTACTGCACGACAAAGTGATTTCAAAGAACTTCAGTCTATATTTTCCTTGAAACAAAACGGAAGAGCATTCGTGACCGTGTTTTGTGTGTGCACATATACTTTGACTGAGATGTGATTAAGTTTAACGGTTTAAATTGTCAATTACTTGCAAAAAAGCTAACTGTCATTTTAATCATTCAAATGGAATGGAATGGAAATGCAGATACCATGACAGTTTTACTCTACACACGGTATGGACTCGCCTGGATGTTAATAATGTTACGCAACCTTGACGACTTAGGGAGACATACATGGGTAACATCAGTCCAAAACATTTTATTTTCATACGGCTTCGGATATGTATGGTTTGCTCAGGAAATTGGTAATGAGAAAGTATTTCTGGATAATATCACTGTCAGGGTTTCTCATGTTTGCAAGCAGCTCTGGGCTGGACAGCTGAGAGGAAAACCCAAATTACGTACTTACACTTACAGTATCTTTTAAAAGAGTACTTGAACCTGAAAGGTATTTATCCTTGAATTGTAGTCATAAATTTATTTAGGTTTTGGCACGTTTCAGATGCTCATATTTGCCTTTGGTCATAGAACAGGGACGGCATCATGGTATTGATTCTCATAATAGATTGTGCACTATTTGTAATTCAGGGGATGTAGAAGATGAGTACCACTTTCTGTTAATCTGTCCAGTTTCTGATCACCTTAGAAACCAACTCTTACCATTCAATATTCACAACCAACCCAATTACAGTAAGTTTAAAATTATAATCAGCACTGCTAATTCAGATAGAGAGAGAGAGAGAGAGAGAGAGAGAGAGAGAGAGAGAGAGAGAGAGAGAGAGAGAGAGAGAGAGAGAGAGAGAGAGAGAGAGAGAGAGAGAGAGAGAGAGAGAGAGAGAGAGAGAGAGAGAGAGAGAGAGAGAGAGAGAGAGAGAGAGAGAGAGAGAGAGAGAGAGAGAGAGAGAGAGAGAGAGAGAGAGAGAGGCTCGCCTGGAGACCTGGAGGGTGTACGAATTAGAGTGTATCCAACTTAATTTTCGTTTTAATCTCACTGTACGTGCCTTTTCATTATGTAAATACATGACAATATAATGTACACGTAGACAATCGATATTGATTGTAAACACTAATATCAAATGCAAATATTAATTTCTGTGATAAGATCAGTAATTATTTTGTTATTTGTACAATGGGGAAAGTCATTTGTGAAACGTTTGAAATTATATTCCCCATGAGTGCATAACCTTAGACGTTAATAGATTTGACAAAATTGTGTTTTGGCGACAAAAAGACACAGTGTAGTCAGTAGATACTTGAATGGTTTCAATACAGAGCGATGGCCATGGTGTAAATGATGCACGTAATGTCACGGTATTTATGCTTGTGGCAGCCGCCTTTTTCATTTCCTTTTGCGGTTGTTTTACATGCATTGCATTACCTTTATTAATTAATTAAACACAACCATAAGTGTCTCACATCAAAGTATAGACTCCATAAAGAAATCAAGTGTGGCGCCTTTCTCCTCATTTTAGTTCGTCGATGGGTGATCTTTCTGTTTATTGAGAATGAAGTCATAGTTTTTTTAAGTATTAAGTTTGTCCTTCGGGAGATATCTTGGTGAACTTGCGAATATACTTTATTCGCATGTTATGAAATGAAGTTATCATTTCATGCCATGACAATTTCAGGGAGGAATTGAGGGCGCAGTTACATAAAACATGAATATAAATGTACGCAACTGCGCAAGTCTAGAGGCTTACATAAATAGACCAGGTTTCATCGTGTGCTTACCTCACTGACAGACTCGATCAGGTCTAGGAACAATATGGATGTAAACACGAGCTTCACCAATTCAACTCCCGAAAACAGAACCTTCGACGAAGAGCAGTATGCTTGTGGTGCAGACCCAATGGTGTTTTTCATCCTCGGAGTGTCCCTAGGAACGATTGGCATTATTGGGAACATTTCATTCATGTTCGTGGTGATGCGTGTTAAGTCAATGCAAACTATCACAAACTATTATTTGGTTAACCTAGCAGGAGCTGATCTGTTATACTTACTGTGTCTATGGATCATCTACATGTGTCTACTAACCAGTGAAAATAATACGTGTGTCTTTATGATCAACTCGGATGTACGCTGTCTTACCGGTATGGTAGTTGATGTTGCGATCCTGACTTCAACTTTCTGCGTTGCCTTCATTAGTTTCGAGCGCTACATTGCTATCTCACAACCATTTCGTATACGGCAACTTTGTACCAAGGGTAAAACCCGTTTCTTCAGTGGTTTGATGTGGATTTTAGCGATTCTGATCAAGATTCCGTCAGCCGTCGAATGTCACGTTGGTTCTTCTGCACAAATCTACATAGCCATAGTGATTCTATTCATCATTGTGTGTGGCATCAGTCTTTGTACAGTGACAGTGTTGTACAGCCTCACAGCATATCACTTCATGAAAGCATCCAAAGCAATGAGAGAAGTCAACGATTGTCACACTAAAGCCCCAAATCATGAGAAAGCGGTGGTAAGACTTTGTATATTGACAACAGTGATATATTTCATCTGCCTATTTCCTAAAATCATAGCTTTCCTTTTTCTACTTTTCCAAGGATTTGGACAGCCAATTGTGTCAGCAGCGACCCAGAACTGTATCATTAACATCTCAATATTTCCTCTCATGGTTCACTCGGCAGCCAACCCAATTCTGTGTAACGTCATGAGCAAGCGATACCGGAAAGCTTTCAAAAAAACATTCTTATCGTGCTTTGGAAAGACTGGTGGCGAAGAATCACGGACGAGCAAAACCCGTTATTACATGCTGACGCGCACAACAGACGACAAGGCGTACTCAAATCATACGTCCGTTGGCGTCAAAAGAAGTCACACTCAAGCGAAAGAGCCACACACATCTTTTTTGTAAGCAAGGAACAAGTTCACTTATCTAATTAATTATCCAAAAATGTGACACTAATGGAGTTCCATCAGTCCTATTTGTACTTTACATACAATAAATGCCATTCATTTCAGTAGTTCAAGTAACACCTATCACATATGATACATAAACAGTGTTGAGACGTGCTGCGATTAGATGTTGCACAGTGCCTGGTGGATAGTGTTGACGGAAGAATCCAGCACGGACGTGTCTCAATCAATCCACTAGCGCTCACTTGCTCAGACGTGTCAGCCAAGAAGATTTACAGTTGTAGCATGTGTAATGACTGATCCAAGTGAGGTGTGTGCAAACTGGTTAACATTAGGCGAAAAATAATTGTGTTTCCGATAACATGGAAGGTAGATAGGTCGGGGGTTTTATTTCATTTTATATTTTTCATTGTTTAAAATTATTGTTTCGAAATGTCGGTCAGAATACCCCCTCTGTGATAGTTTGATGAAATATTTTCAGGTAGCACTTGGGAAAAGAAAACAGACTTGCACGACGGTCAAGAAGACAAAGAATGTCTTATTTTTTTTTTTAAATCTTAAAACTAGTACCGGTCGGGTTATCGGAAAAACACAATTTTTTATTTATTTTGTCATATACAAAATTCTATTCAGTTGTTATATAGGAAGTTTGTAAGTTACAAATAGTAGATATATAAGAAGTCTCATATTACTGCGATCAGTAGAAAAGTGTGTCATACGTAAGTGTATAGTACACATTTAAGCTCTAGCAATTTTGCAGAATAGTACTGATAACCGGAAGTATAACAGGCTTGAATTGTTAGTCGAGTACAGTTTCTTTTTGATGCTTTAATTTTAATCCTCCATCATCATCATCGTCATCATCATCATCATCATCATCATCATCATCATCATCATCATCATCATCGTCATCGTCATCATCATCATCATCATCATCATCATCATCGTCGTCGTCGTCGTTGTCATCATCACTTCACGAATGATATATATCACTCCTGCATCTGATAATCTTTGATATGATCAATTATATGTAATAATATAATACCCTTCCCATTATATATCTGCATGATTGTACTATCATAATTGTATCATTTCGGTAATTCGTTAAATAACAGAAATATTATTTTGAACCAATAAGAATTATGAAATTAATTTTATAGTGTGATTATTATAAATAGGACATATTCTAAAGAAATAATTAAATGTCAAGTCTGTTTGTATTACAACACCTTTCTTGATAAAACAGTATATTTCCGATACGTTTATTCTACTTCTCTGGTCACAAATCTCAAACAAAGTTTGTCAACATACTGTATACTAAAAAAAATTCGGAAGTTAGTGTATTTTCATGTAATAGTATTTTCCCTCCTTAGATAAAATAAAATGCTTGAAAGTTTGTTTTAAATCACCGCAGTTTTATTGTAGTGTCATGAATTTGTAATTACTGTGTTTAGGTTCAGACATGACGCTGTTTATACATGTCGCCAAACACCGAGTTAGAGAAATGAATATCTTTTATTGCAATAGCTCACAGGGGTGTCAAGACAATAGGTACGCCAATATCGTATGTCTGGTGATGTCATTCAAGTTAAAGTTTAGTGTCGTTTGTTTCATTTCCATGACACTCATAATTATGCATGACCCATTGTTATCTTAGGAAATTCATCTCCTATGTGTGACTTATTGTGATTTAATTATAACGACCATAGCGTTGCGTGTTTGAGGGACTTGGAGTTTGACCGCGGAGCTGTGAGCATCTGCCTCTCCTAGGCCTGGCTCTGGCTTTGGAGTGATGCCGTGGAGGGCCGAACTCAGGGCTTTGATAAATAAAGTCTATGTTCCAGGTATACAACATACATCGTCTCTATGCAGTTTATACTTTTACTACAATACTAGCTGATCTTAAGTTTTGATAGTGAAGTGTGACTGTGCACGGTAAAACTTGTCTGTTTTCTCGTTCATGCATCTTTAAGTCTATCTCATCTGCCGTATATACCAGACTCGGTCATAGAGTAGATGACATTTAAAATATGTTGCAAAACTATCAAATACACACAAAGTAATGTATATGTAGTAACGTTGTGTTTGTGTGATATGGAGAAGCCGGTTATATTTAGCTAAAATTTAATTACAACTGTGATAACGTTATTAAACAAAGGACACTAGTTCATTTGCGTTTGTGCTTTGTACGTCTTTTCTTAGTTATATTATAGGTGAAATAAATTTTGCTTGTAACACTTGCAACATTGTGTCACCTGTCGATCGCTACTTCTTTTTGTAATAATTATCTGATGTAATTTCTTTACTTCAACTCAACATTTTCTTGAAAGATTTGTTTGTGGAACTTGACAACAAACAATAACAACTTACAAACGAACAAACGAAATGTGTGCTAGTTGCATGATTCAGAAACAGTAAGAAATACAATTACACTACTACATATGCAAATAAAGGACCAACTGAGTGGAAGCCAAATTTAGAATTACTTCTACTTTTTAGAAAAGCGCGCGCTGAGAATATCTTCAGGCGTTTATAAAAGCTCTAGCTATACGTAAATTCTCTTCAAAAGTTACTGTGAAATGGAAAGTAAACTTACCTAAACCTTCGTCATATTACAGAGAGGGGCAAAAGATTGTACATGTATATGTTTTTGTGATAAACGCAATCTGTTGACGCAATACGACATTAGAGGAAACCCCCAGTAGTGTGTTGTACGAGGCTGAACTGAAAACTGATATTCCCCTATTCTAACTTTCCTCATGGGAATGACAGAAAACTTAGCTAGCAGAATATCAACCCAGATTCAGTATTCTCAGTATGGGACCCAAAGCAAGGTATCATATGTTGTGTGAGAAAACATATGATATTTGTGTTTTGTGTAGCATTAGCAGGCCAGCATGACCTTAGAAATTTCATGAATATGAAAACCAGCATGATGACAATATCATTAAAAAATGTTCACCCACACCAAATAGTGTTAAAGTTATGTCATAAGTAAATAAGTTGTAGAATGAATGAAAAAATAGCAAAGTACTCCATTAAACTCTAAAAATGCGTGCTGTTGATTTAGCAGTGTGCGTTTTTAAAATTGTATTTCAATAATGTGTAACTTTTAAAAATGCATTTTTTGCTGTAGTAGTAGTAGTAGTAGTAGTAGTAGTAGTAGTAGTAGTAGTAGTAGTTGTTGTTGTTGTTGTTGTTGTTGTTGTTGTTGTTGTTGTTGTTGTCGTCGTCGTCGTCGTCGCCGTCGCCGCCGCATACTCTCACACATATAAGCAAACTCGCTTTCTTCGAGACAACCATGTAATCGAAATAACTGTAAGTTGAGATGCTAGTTAACGATTAGACTATTTAACAACATGCTTGCGGCAGTTCCATACGTCAATTGACGTCTTCGCAGAACAAATTAAGGAATTAAGCGTACGTTTTGACAGGCGGTAAACGGACTCGGCTAGAAACGTGAGACAGGAAACAATGTCTTGAAGAACACACCTAGCGAATGAGATGTTGAGTTCATCTGAACCTTTTTAGACATTTGGCAGACCATTAACACTATATAAAGATAAATTCTTTGAACTTTGGAATACAGGCGTCATGGTCGAGGAATTATTATGACAGACTTGGAATGGTAATTACCGAGGTACACTATAAATGGAAAGCTAAGCCAAGCAAAAAGAGGTAAAAAGAGATTAGTAGCTCCAAAAATCACGATCGATTCTGACACTTAAGTTTAATCTAACACTATATGATACTTGACGGATGTTGAATTGCAATTGTAACCTATGTAAACTGCTTAATGAGGATTTTTAGGAGAAAGAATATTTACACATGGATATGGGAAGCATGTACGGTTTCACTCTTAGTACGTGATCCGTGACTAACCACGGCCAACCTATTTTTTTTGTCTCTATCCTAGAGCATTGTCTAAATATAATATTGTATCGTACCAGTACAATATCTGAATATTGCCGATGCAATCATGTAACTAATGTACTCGTGAAACAAATATTTGAACACGTGAAGTGGTGGAACATGGACAACACATCGGCAGTTATCTCACACATACTTTGTGTTTTTGACACTCCATTTTACAAACACTACATGTTACGGACACTACAAATCACCATATCTCATCAGAGTTTAGGGCACACATACTAGATTTAATTGCAGTTTCTATTACATGTGGTAGTATGGGTGTCTAAAGTCATCTAATATACCAACAAAGCGGCCTTACTATAGTTACTATAGTAGTGCTAATACACTGTACCACCGTTACGGACACTACCGTTTTTGTGTGACATGCGAAACTGAATCTTAGGACATATAGACATTTACATACATACATACATACATACATACATACATACATACATACATACATACATACATACATACATACATACATACATATACGCACGCACGCACGCACGGACGGACGGACGGACGGACGGACGGACGGACAGACAGACAGACAGACAGACAGACAGACAGACAGACAGACAGACAGACAGACAGACAGACAGACAGACAAACAAACACCACCACCAAACACGTCCATTATAATTATAAAGCACATCATATTGCTGCGTGCCCCTGTACAGCTTAGCATATAATGTACATCTTGTCATGAGTTTGTCCTGAATCTTTAATTTTCACTTTAGCGAGTAAAAGTGTTTCCGACAATGTGTCTAATTTGAGTGTAGTGGCTGGCGTCCACTGTTCTGACTAGACACGCTACGTATTGTTGTGATGTAGACTGCCAGCATATAGCAGTAATATTGTTTAATGTAATTAGAACAAAAGAGTCGAGCAAGTTTACATGTTGCAGTTGCTTTATTTTTTTATATTCACAAACTGGAGACAGCGTTAGCCTGAGACGGACGGGGGTCTGCCTCCGATCTCAGCACTATCTATGTACAGAAATAAAGTCACATTGTTATGCTCAATCTTCAGTCTACAGTGTGTGCTTCTATACATTTATTATACTTCACAATTTGATAAGTTTGTACTACTTTTATATAATATAAGAATGTGTTGTCTTGAAATTGTCTTCATTATAGATCTCTTGTAACCTTTTCCTTTCTCAACTACCGAGGAGCTGTAGGTATTTTATTCTAGTACGTGATTTTCCGTTCACAGAAGTGCTATGTAGAAATAGGAAAAGGAAAATTAAGAGAACCAACTAAGTTTGAATGCAACGGTAAAGCACGTACATGCGTCAACGAAATTGTTAGTTTCATTCATGTAAACATATCTGGTGTCCTATGCTTGAGTTATTTTGTGTTTTCTAAAAACATAGTCACGTGTCACGCCCTGAATGAATTCCTGTCACCCAAACTTGTAAATCAATATACTTCATGACATAGAAACTAAAGATATTACCTTTGAAAACCTACAAATCAACTTGTGACATGATCTGTTACTTCTACTATAATATATAGATAAACGGTTTATTTGTTTGACACAGCTTAGTAAGGGTTAAATTAACACATGATTATTACTGCAATCAGCTAACTAGTTAATGTTTAATGCAGAACTTTTACAGTTTGTCTAGTTAGAAGGTTTAGTTAATTCCAGAAACTGCTCTTTCAGTAATCCTTAAAGTTTGCCAGAGTAAAATGTGTAGACACGTGTAACGGCGCCAGTCTCTGTTTTAAGACATTCTTATGTATACCGCCGTCTTGACTACTGTGCAAATCCAGCATAGTTCCCTATACAGGATAGAGACATACAAAATAGCTAGACCTGATTAGGTTTTGAGCCAGATCTGTTAATGTTTAATTAGAGAAATATGCATATTAATGAAATCAACTAATTACGCAATATCTTAAGACTGCATACTTCAATTTCAATATAATTTAGTATATTCGTTAAACATAACAACATACATTTGTCCTATAAAATTCGTTGATGTATCTTACAGCGTTAATGAATAATTTGCATAATTAATTATTTTTGGTAATTAGGCTATATCTTAAGAATACATACTACAAATTCAACATAATTTAGTACATACATTAACCACAAGAAAACACATATGTCCTATCAAGTTTGTTGATGCACCGTACAGTGTTAATGAATAATTTGCATAATTAATTATTTTTGGTAATTAGGCTATATCTTAAGAATGCATACTTTAATTCCAATATAATTCAGTACACACGTTAACCATAGCAATCGCATATGTCCTGTAAAGCTTGTTGGTGTACCTTTCAGTGTTAATGAATAATTTGCATAATTAATTATTCTTGGTAATTTGGCTATATCTTATCACTGCATGCTTCAATTTCAATACAATTCAGTACATACATTAACCATAACAAATTGTGTATGTCCTATAAAGTTAGTTGATGTACCTTACAGTGTTAATAAATAATTTGCATAATTAATGATTTTCGGTAATTAGGCTATATCTTAAGACTGCATTAAGCAGTATCATACACTCTTACATACATTAACCTAAGAAAGCACGCTTTTCCAAAAAACAAAGCCTGTTACCATAGTTTTTTTTAGTTTAATGAGTTATTTGCATAATTAGTGATTCCCTTACGGGAGGCATTCAGTTTAAATCTGGTTGTTCTGAACATCTAATCAAAACTTAAAGTACAGAATGTGACGTATGTTACTTTTAAGCATTATGTGTCAGACAGAGATGCAATAATTTTACCATAATTTAGTTTTTCGCTTTTTTCACTTTTGGGCTTTTTATTCTTCTGGGATTTGCACTCATCGATCAAAACTAACCTTAGTCAAACCCAGGAATAAAAAAAACTCAAAAACAAAACCAAATGCAAAAAAAATGTTGTTACTAGTCTCAAACTGTACAACTGTTAATTCAAAAATAGATTCCAATGCCTACACCTTGCTTGCTTACATTAACGCCAAATAGAAGATATGCTTTTTGCAGGTCAAAAATATTACTTTAACACCCCTAGGTCAAATATGAATCGACTTGACAATCATACGATATGGTTGTACACCCAAACAACATTGTTAGAATAATGGTAAATGGTGTCCCTATCTTGCTGATAATTTTCGTAGGTTTTAATAATTTGAGAAGCTGGTAAATGGTAAGAACATTTTTTTTCATACAAAATGCGAGAACGGTACAGATTTTGAAAAACTGGCATACGCACTGCCAGAACTACACTGACTTTTTATGAAAGGACATAGAATGTCCAACTAATAAAGACTAGCTAATGGTCAGACTTACAGAGGGGCGATAGTGATAATCAAGTGGTCAGTAAAATCATGTAAGATTTTGAGACACACACAGTCGATTTCAAGACTTATGGACAACAACAAAAAATTCAGAAGGTGACGTAAGAATTTAGAGGACACGAGGATTAAATTTTACTCACCAGTCTGTTCCCGAAAACATGGAAAAGCCAATCAATCTAGATTACTATCTACAAACGCCCCTCAACTACAGTACCCACAACATTACTGTCCTCATCACATCAAGCTCAAATCTCGCTATACATACAGCGCTATACATTTTTCACCGGACAATGAAATAAAACGTGTATGTAGGAACATATTTTAATTGTGACGAGTATGTAACGGTGATGATTTAGTCAGTAATTTTTTTAAAGTGTAAGTGTAATTGTAGTTGTTCCCTTACTTTAGAACGCCATCTTTAAAGAAACTGATAGTTAAGTTGCCAAAACGGACATGGCGTTTGTGGCAAATTGTTCGAATCAAGCAAATTTCTAGAGAAACAACGCTGGCTGTACCCTCGATTACGAAAAGACATTTTAATCGCGACGTGTTGAAAAAATGCAGTGAAATAGTGTATCACTCTGAACTCATCACACTTGAGAGTAGAAAAACTGTTTCATTTCTTTTTTACCCAACTACCTATTACTTTAAACCTATTATGGAACTTTCCATTTTTGCTCATTAGCGCAACATGAATTCTGAAGCATTGATTGTGAAGTCGCCGTATATGAATATGACATAGTCATATGAACGAAGTTCACGAAGATCTCCCATAGGTCAATAACCTAATACTCTTCCTGTAAATCTACTTTGATACTCTACTTTAATAAAACCTAACACTCAACCTAAATGTAATGTATAACAATTTTACAGAATTGTTTACGCGAATAGAAGAAAATATGTATAGATCTTTACATCAAGCGAAAATGGAAAATAGCGGCCGATGTGCTTGCCTGCGGTTGAAAAGCAGAGATGCCACAGCAATTACTTTCCCCTTGTCATCTACACTTTTTCGAAAACGCGTGATTGTTAGAGCAATTACGTATATACGCCTGAGGCATAATGTAACTGAATTTCAGTCATTCCCTACCCACTGAATGTGTAAGGTATAACTTTAAGCAGCATATGGATTTTAAACTGTAATACAGGTAGTAACACTGAAGTGAAGCACTTTCTCTATGTATTTCAATTGTTTATAACATTCATATCAAGTGTAAAAAAGGTATACTGTTTCAATTGGTTTATTTACAAGCCCAGCGTGTGGCCTTTGTAATGTTGTCAATTAGCAAATGAAACAGTATACTTTTACACTTGATGTGGATGCTATAAACAATTGTGGTACATACAGAAAACTCTTTACGTTGGTGCTATGGGTTGTAATAGCCTTTCATTGATGTCCAAGTAAAATCTGGGTTACTAAAAGGGGGTTACCAAAGTTTTACAACTAAATGTCACAGAATTTAAATCTAATACGCAATAAAGTTCAAACTAGTTCTATTGTAACTCAGCTAAGTTGTCTAATTCTGGATACATGGTTAATATACTGAACAACAAAATCAAGAATAAATATTTAGGAAACATCTTATTTTGCCTCAACTATAACGTTACAAAAATATACATTTTGGATGTAAATATTACCATCAGATATACAGGTTATTATAATATGATGGTTAATATACACCTAACCCTACTTGAGAGAAATATAAACATGTGGTAATTTTTGTGGAAACCTTTTTTTTAATTTTTTATTTTTTTTGTGCCGGGAATTACTCACAGCGCTAACCACTACGCTTAATTCAAGAGAGTCTGGGGTATTTTTCTTATCACATACATGGGCACATGTTTCCGATCTGTATATAATACATAGGTTATCATATCAACGCGTGACGAAAGAAAGATAATCTCGTCATTTGTTAAAGGCAATATGTATGAGGATTGAGTATTTAGTTTGGATTTTTAATTCACAAAACAATTTTATCATGGCTTCCTATTTGATATAATTCTGTGTTTATAATTCAATTTAGTGCAAAAGGGTCAAAAGTATGCAAAAAGTTTGTTATTGTACGTACAAGAACAACGATTCTTTTTACATCTTTATCAATCTTCTGCAATTTATTGAGTTACCACCAAGGACTTGGCATATGTTTTTTCCTGTTGATTTTTCAAGTAGGAAGCCATGATGAAATTGATTTATAATTCAAAATTCACAATAAATACCCAATCCTCATCCATATGTCCTTTAACATATGTCGTGATTCAAAATTACATAGCTTGAAGCTAAATGATTAAATAAGACTCTTTATCACTAATTTATCGTGTACAGGTGGACGCTCCAGCCTCGTAGCCTTCTGGCAACCTCGATATGATATTGTCAAGCTAATAAACCGACGAAAGATGCAAACACGTAAGATGCAAACGTTCCGGATTAATGTGTACAAAGGCTCGTGTACTAGGCGCTTTATTGTATAGGGCCACAATACGATCTTTCAATGTATATCGCGTAGACACAGTGTATACACCACTATTTTTTATAAATGGTGTAAGTGAGGGTATACATGGAATTTTGGTCAAGATATTTCATTGACATGACTTTAATCTAAGGTAATGTCTTTCTTCACTTTTATATTTACACCCAGAGGTGCTGGCAGGTGACCAGCTAGCAATAAGTAACCATTTATCTGTTGTCTTGAGTAATCGTCGCCATACAAATCAAGCCTGTCTACCCCATTGATAACTTACATGCGAAAATGATGTACAATTCCATTGATTAGAAACAAAAAGCAGAAATGTGTTTAATTACAAAACGGTTCAGCACTTGAATAACAAGACATGTTTGTAATTATAAGTGCTGTCATAGTATATCAACTAGGAAGTAACTTATTTAAAAACAACAACAACAACAACAACAACAACAACAACAACAACAACAACAACAACAGTTTTGCAAATTAATTGAATACAAGCGTTGATAAAATGGAAGCATTAATGATTGTGATTTATCACCAAATCAATACATCTGGAAAATAGCAATGATATTTTTTAATGCGATATAATCAACGAAAATGTAATAAAGTGTATCAGTAACATACGAAAACTCGATTTATCGATTCTTATCCTTACATTTTAGTGTCAGTCCAATAGGGACTTAGAAGTCTTACGAAGTAATTTGGTATGCATATCCCAATGAGCGCAAACTTGACAGTTTGTTTTTCGGTCTACCTGCATATAAATTGAACAAACTTCAACATATTCAAAACTTTGCTGCTCGATTGGTGACAAGATGGAGGATTGGTCGTCACAATAGATTCCAATGCCTACACCTTGCTTGCTTACATTAGCGCCATATAGAATATATGCTGATAAAATTCGGTCTTTTTGCAGGTCAAAAATATTACTTTAACACCCCTAGGTCAAATATGAATCGACTTGACAATCATACGATATGGTTAGTACACCCAAACAACATTGTCAGAATAATGGTAAATGGTGTCCCTATCTTGCTGATAATTTTCGTAGGTTTTGATAATTTGAGAAGCTGGTAAATGGTAAGAACATTTTTTTTCATACAAAATGCGAGAACGGTACAGATTTTGAAAAACTGGCATACGCACTGCCAGAACTACACTGACTTTTTATGAAAGGACATAGAATGTCCAACTAATAAAGACTACCTAATGGTCAGACTTACAGAGGGGCGATAGTGATAATCAAGTGGTCAGTAAAATCATGTAAGATTTTGAGACACGCGCGCAGAGTCGATTTCAAGACTTATGGACAACAACAACAAAAAATCAGAAGGTGACGTAAGAATTTAGAGGACACGAGGATTAAATTTTACTCACCAGTCTGTTCCCGAAAACATGGAGAAGCCAATCTAGATTACTATACGCCCCTCAACTACAGTACCCACAACATTACTGTCCTCTCATCACATATCGCTATACATACAGCGCTACACATTCTTCACCGGACAATGAAATAAAACGTGTACGTAGGAACATAATTTAATTGTGACGAGTATGTAACGGTGATGATTTAGTCAGTAATTTTTTTAAAGTGTAAGTGTAATTGTAGTTGTTCCCTTACTTTAGAACGCCATCTTTAAAGAAACTGATAGTCAAGTTGCCAAAACGAACATGGCGTTTGTGGCTAATGTCGACTGTTCAGTATGATTGTTCGAATCAAGCAAATTTCTAGAGAAACAACGACGGCGGTACCCTCGATTACGAAAAGGCATTTTAATCGGGACGTGTTGAAAAAAATGCAGTGAAAGAGTGTACCACTCTGAACTCATCACACTTGAGAGTAGAAAAACTGTTTCATTTCTTTTTTACCCAACTACCTATTACTTTAAACCTATTATGGAACTTTCCATTTTTGCTCATTAGCGCAACATGAATTCTGAAGCATTGATTGTGAAGTCGCCGTATGTGAATATGACATAGTCATATGAACGAAGTTCACGAAGATCTCCCATCGGTCAATAACCTAATACTGTTCCTGTAAATCTACCTTGATACTCTACTTTAATAAAACCTAAAATTTAACTCAATCTAAATGTAATGTATAACAATTTTACAGAATTGTTTACGCGAATAGAAAAAAATATAGATCTTTACACCAAGCGTTTATAGTATATAGCGGCCGATGTGCTTGCCTGCGGTTGAAAAGCAGAGATGCCACAGCAATTACTTTCCCTTTGTCATCTACACTTTTTCGAAAACGCGTGATTGTTAGAGCAATTACGTATGTACGCCTGAGGCATAATGTAACCGAAGTTCAGTCATTCCCTATCCACTGAATGTGTTAGGTATAACTTTAAGCAACATATGGATGTTAAACTGAAGTACAACTAGTAACACGGAAGTGAAGCACTTTCTCTACGTGCTACACTCATTTATAGCATTCATATCAAGTGTGAAAGTATACTGTTTCAATTGGTTTATTTACAAGCCCAGCATGTGGCGTTTGTAATGTGGTCAATAAGCAAATGAAACAGTATACTTTCACACTTGATATGGATGCTATAACCGATTGTGGTACATACAGAAAACTCTTTACGTTGGTGCTATGGGTTGTAATAGCCTTTCATTGATGTCCTAGTAAAATATGGGTTTACTAAAAGGGGGTTACCAACGTTTTACACCTAAATGCCACAGAATTTAACTCTAATTCGCAATAAAGTTCTAACTAGTTCTATTGTAACTCAGCTAAGTTGTCTAATTCTGGATATATGGTTAATATACTGAACAACAAAATCAAGAATAAACATATTTAGGAAACATCTTATTTTGCCTCAACTATAACGTTACAAAAGTATACATTTTGGGTGACCATCAGATATACAGGTTATTATAATATGATTAATATACACTTAACCCTACTTGAGAAAAATATAGACATGTGGCAATTTGGCAATTTTGATTTAAAATAACGTGCTGTATTTGAGCAGATGACAAATTATATGTACGAGAGGTGCTTGCATTTATTGGACGTACTCATTTTGTCGTTATATATTTCAAAATTCAATTCCCAGTGTCACATTTATTCCTTAATACCATGACCATGTCATACTACATATATACGTAGGCCAAAAAGGTAATCATTTTGTGTTCGCATTTTCAACATCCAAACTTTTCAACATTCAATATAGATCAACAGCATCTAGCCAACGTCAACACAAAAGTCTGTTTAATCAAGCACATAATTCAAACCAAATTGGAAACTTAAATTTATTTATTTATTTTTATCATTTTGTTCTGTGAATTGCTCCCAGCGATTTTCTGTAATGCAGACATACACACACAGACACACACAATGCTACAGAGATCCATTCAGGTTTGGGACTACGTGCACGACAGGGCTATGTTGCACGCTCTATATCACGTTGCTGTGGAACTGTCAAGGCCTTCCCAGCCAGTCCACAGGCTATCCCAGAGTCACCCAGGCCCGGCAAACATAGCACCTGCGGACTCCGTGTGAGTAATCGTCCCCGACTTTTCGAGTCATTACTCCAGGAGTTCCCACAAATAAAATTGTGAGTGATGAGACACGGCTGAGTGATACAGCCTACCCATATTGTCTGTAGAACACTCACCCTGGGTTTGGGTCAGTCACAGAAAAATCCGACCTCCCGACTGCTAATCCTGGGCGCTAACCACTACGCTTAATTCAAGAGAGTCTGGGGTATTTTTCTTATCACATACATGGGAACATGTTTCCGATCTGTATATAATACATAGGTTATCATATCAACGCGTGCCGAAAGAAAGATAATCTCGTAATTTGTTAAAGGCAATATGTATGAAGAGTGAGTATTTAGTTTGGATTTTTTATTCACAAAAAACAATTTTATCATGGCTTCCTATTTGATATAATTCTGTGTTTATAATTCAATTTAGTGCAAAAGGGTCAATAGTATGCAAAAAGTTTGTTATTGTACGTACAAGAACAACGATTCTCTTTACATCTTTTTTATCAATCTTCTGCAATGTATTGAGTTACAACCAAGGACTTAAAGTTTGTTATTGTACGTACAATAACAACAATTTTTCATCTTTATCAATCTTCTGATTGTATGAGTATGTATTGAATGTACTGAGTTACAACCGAGGACTTTTCCTATTGATTTTTCAAGAAGGAAGCCATGATAAAATTGATTTATAATTCAAAATTCACAATAAATACCCAATCCTCATCCATATGGCCTTTAACATATGTCGTGATTCAAAATTACATAGCTTGAAGCTAAATGATTAAATAAGACTCTTTATCACTAATTTATCGTGTACAGGTGGACGCTCCAGCCTCGTAGCCTTCTGGCAACCTCGATATGATATTGTCAAGCTAATAAACCGACGAAAGATGCAAACACGTAAGATGCAAACGTTCCGGATTAATCTGTACAAAGGCTCGTGTACTAGGCGCTTTATTGTATAGGGCCACATTACGATCTTTCAATGTACATCGTGTAGACACAGAGTATACACCACTATTTTATATATATATATATATATATATATATATATATATATATATATATATATATATATATATATATATATATATATAAATGGTGTAAGTGAGGGTATACATGGAATTTTGGTCAAGATATTTCATTGACATGACTTTAATCTAAGGTACTGTCTTTCTTCACTTTTATATTTACACCCAGAGGTGCTGGCAGGTGACCAGCTAGCAATAAGTAACCATTTATCTGTTGTCTTGAGTAATCGTCGCCATACAAATCAAGCCTGTCTACCCCATTGATAACTTACATGCGAAAATGATGTACAATTCCATTGATTAGAAACAAAAAGCAGAAATGTGTTTAATTACAAAACGGTTCAGTACTTGAATAACAAGACATTTTTTGTAATTATAAGTGCTGTCATAGTATATCACCTAGGAAGTAACTTATTTAAAAACAACAACAACAACAACAACAACAACAACAACAACAACAACAACAACAACAGCAACAACAGTTTTGCAAATTAATTGAATACAAGCGTTGATAAATTGGATGCATTAATGATGGTGATTTATCACCAAATCAATACATCTGGAAAATAGCAATCATATTATTTAATGCAATATAATCAACGAAAATGTAATAAAGTGTATCAGTAACATACGAAAACTCGATTTATCGATTCTTATTCTTACATTTTAGTGTCAGTCCAATAGGGACATAGAAGTCTTACGAAGTCATTTGGTATGCATATCCCAATGAGTGCAAACTTGACTTTTTAAGGACTTTAAAAAACTTTATAAAGTAGGGTTAAGGTTTTCTTTGTGTTGATTGTGTATCGATCGATACTTAGAATATCTGATAACGCTGGTATGTATTGCATTTGGGTAACCGGTAAAAATGAGTGTACAATAGACAATCAATACGAGTCAGAGTATTGCTAATTGTAGAATAGACATCATTTTGTACATCTTTTACAGTTGTGATATGGTGATATTTCAATGCATTGTCTCGCTTTTTTATATTCGTAGCGAGGTTATTCCTTTCAAAAGAATTAATTTATTTGACTTGAAAACAGTCATTTTTTCTTGCTGTTGTGTTGTGTTGTGTTGTGTTGTGTTGTGTTGTGTTGTGTTGTGTTGTGTTGTGTTGTGTTGTGTTGTGTTGTTTTGCTGTGATTTTGTCGGTCAAAGCGATGTGATCAAAGCATATGCTCTGCGATCGAAGAAAATGTCAAGGTAAGATGTAATCAGCAGTGAATCAGTACCTAACAGTTTGAACCTTCGACTATTGTCGCACATCCGCACAATCGTTTTGCAGGCTCGTGGTGTAAAGTATAATGAGTCATGTAAACCTCTTGAAATGTCTTTTTTCCTAAGGTTATGACGATGCAAGGTTTTCTAAACGTCCTGTACTCGCATTTACATTGTATCCTTTAAAAGATGTGATTCATATATGATTTTGGTAACAGATTGTTTCCCCATTATTTGTGACAATTCTTTTTCCATCATCGCATCCTTTATTTAAAGGGCAAAGAAGAAAATTAAGACATTCGTTGATGAGTGAAATTAAACACGTTTTTATGTTTAGTCTCAGACAACTTGTTCCTTGTCTGTGGTTTAGTGGACACAAATGTAACCAGCAGTGCTTAAGTTGGTACAACATAACTGCGCCATTATTTTAAGAATGAACATATCATATAACAACAATACTATCCGTGCACAGAACTGTGAAGTAATGTGAAATGCTTAAAATCGCATAGGCCGGTATAAAAGCTCCGAATTGCACAGTGAGTGAGGGGAAAAAACAGACATGCATGAAGGTCAAGAAAAAACAAAATTTCTTATCCGTTTGCTTTAACTGTGAAAAAGCTTAAAGTTTTACAAGTGCGTTTCAAGCCACATTGTTTTCTATTTCTTACATTCTGATTTCGAAAGATTAAAAAATTCAAATATATTCAGTATATCCATTCAAAACAAAATCTTCAATGTTTTAATTAAAGTATACCAATGCAATGGTTTGCATACACTCATCCACAAGAAGTGCCTCAGCCTCTAGAGCAAGCCTCAATGTCACACTTTAAGTGGTAAGTACATATTTTACACATCACATAAGGTAAGTTTGACAAACCGTGAACACATGTCATACCCCGATGTCGTCATTACATTGAGATACATGCCTCCAAGAGTGATATCTCCGTTAGTCTTATCGCTGTTGAGTATAGCGAGAACGCAGTGTCGTGTCAATGACCAGTGTATGAACTTTTCTTAGTTCTCAACACATCTGAATGGAGATCTACTCTAACTTAGCTGTATCTTGTTTGCCTATGTACCATGTTTATAACTAACTCGTGATAACTCTGAAATCACTAATGGATTACACACACAGAGAAGCAAAAATAGAAGTTAAATTTACTGTATACATGTAATTACTAAATGATGCTAACAATAGTTTCTGTAATGTCCTTTATTTCAACATATTCTTCACGCGTTTTTTTTCCTTCAATTTCTTGTTTTCTCATTGTGTGTTGTCAAACATTACACATTGAAGATGTAATAAAGATGTATGACATCGACCTTTGGCACTATTGACATAACGTTCATCAACCTTTAGAGATCGCTCAATTCAAGAGAGAAAATAAACCTGGTTTATATTTTTGTTACACGAGATTAAAAATGTAATCAACTCTTACGAACGTTCCCCTCCCTTTTATATTGACACATCTTTCGTGATGCATGCACAATGAATGTAAATTAAGTTTAATGTTGCATATAAAGACATTTTAAAATGAATATGAAATTGGCATAGTTCTCGATCACACTACTAACATTGTTTCACATTTTAAAGCTACTCAAAATACATTTAGCATATTTGGGTCAACATAAGCATGTATCATATATGTTGAACGTTACGGTAACCATTTTTGACAAGGTGCATTATGATTTATCGTAAGACTCGACTTCTTGTGAGTACAGAAACAAGTGTAATTTTTACTTAATAATTTAAACGATTTGCCTGCTTAAACTAGACAGATTTGATCAACAACACTAGTGAGAATTACAAATGAACTCCTCACGGGGGAAAACAAGCCATTATTGTGAATCATTATTTATTACTGAAGTCATCTTCAATCAGTAATATAATGGAAAACGCTTATAATGACATGTTGAATTTATGATATTTCAGTTGAGCTTATCTCCGGCTTTCAACATTAATTACAATTTAAAATATATCTTCTGCTAAAGGAAAAACTCTTAGGAATGTAAATCAATGAATTACGATAGTCATAATCTATAAATATATATATACGGCATACCAGTATTCAAATGAGTGCTTGTGGTCTTCTCTGCTATCGTACTTTCATGAGCGTATCGATTGAAAGTCCAGTTGAAAAAAACTCGTGCAAATGCCCTGGGTGCCCACACTGGCACTGGGGATTACCATGGACCTTTTTCGTACTTACATAAATAAACCCTACAACAAGATAAATGTATATTTATTACCTATTACTACATGAATTGTTTTCACGTATAATCCGTTCAACGATTGTTTTTATTATTTAAAATGTCACTGATTTAGCCAAAACACACACGCAATTGTTTTAGAGACATGTATACTAAAGGTTTGCATACATGACTGCACAACTGATAGCCAATACATGCAGTCACATTCCAGTAGTAAGTGCAGTCATGAATACGATCAGTATCATTATATATACACACACATTCACATATTAGTCAGGGAACTTACTTGTTATTAAATCAGGCATATACATTTACCTCTGCTGGCATATTTACCTATGTCTTAGTATGCAGCAATGTAGATTCCTACACTTTTTTAAACTGAATTAATCAAAATACGAATTCTCCATCCGCGATTTTATAACTTCTAAAACAATATAATACTGATAACAGTATAATATTTCTCGACTCTTGATCATTACATCACACTATTCGCGCTAAGAGAAGTTCGAAGATGTACACCCACGTTGAATATCATCTATTTTAGACTATTAATTAGTTAAACAACAACCCCACGTTGAATTCGAAACCTAAGATGGTGTCTGCGAAATACAGAACATCCTCGGTTGCATTTTGGAATTTACTACAGAATGCTTCGGTGACAGGAATATCTTATGCGCAACCATGTACACACAAAATAGATAGGAGATGGCTGAAGTAAATTGTTTCATCATTGAGTAGTTACTAATAACATGTACTTCCGTCCAAATATGATATGAAGTCTATCTACAAGAGATAACTGTAGCCTGTACATGTCAAATGATTGTATTTGACGGGTGACATAATTTCTGATGGAGAAAAATTAATAAGATTGGCGACGATGGGCTCCCCTGGCGTGAAACTCATGCTGAGTTGTTTCATCAACAGAAATATATCTCTTTTCTCAAACTGCCTGTGGATTAATATAATGAAGCCTATTTTCCTATCTTGGTTAAGATGTTACCGATAACGTGATGAAGTCGCGACAGGGTTTTACTTACAATGTAATATGTGATTACAAAAATATATAGCATGCAGGCTTTGTGAATTCTAACCGAACCCACATCATCAGCTGATATTACGACCATTCCCTCTGTAAGTTTAATGACAATGTTAATTTACTCGGGTTTTCTTTTGAAATGATGATTTAGCACAAAGGCTGCACAGGTGTCACAACCTTTCTCGTTTGTTATATGGCAGACATGATCTCCGTTTAATGGATGTGGGTAAATCTTGATGATCCATGATTTTGATATAAGGCTGTCTGTGTAATATTGACATTGAATATTTATGAGAAAATAATACTTGAGCTTTATTTGTTGTCGAAATATTTATGATGAATCTGATTTCTTTCATGGTTGGAATTTCATTCAATTCATTAAAGGATGTCATGTACTGGTGACGTATACGTCTGTCTGTCTGTCTGTCTGTCTGTCTGTCTGTCTGTCTGTCTGCCTGCCTGCCTGCCTGCCTGCCTGCCTGTCTGTCTGTCTGTCTGTCTGTCTGTCTGTCTGTCTGTCTGTCTGTCTGTGTCATTATTGTTTCTGAAATGGCTGATTCAATTCAATTTTACATTTGTAGACATATTCTTTAGCCTAGGGTATTAGCTAGAACTGGTTCATTTTTTGGTGAAAGACTTACATACTAATGACATGGTAATTAACATATTTGATAATATGTCATTAATTTTATGTATACTTTTAGGCAGGATATAAATTAATTCGCGTGTACGTATACCTTACATCAAAGTGTCTATTACAAAGCCAAAATTATGTATCCTAGTATTAGACGTATACATACGTTGTTCGTGTACAACAATTTGCAAACTTCATCAAACCAATTTCAGTACTAGCTAATGAACAAAAAGAAGAATGTATCTTGACCGGTTCAAATAATCAACAACAAAAAACTAATTTGATATTTTCATAAATTGAACAATTTATTTTAAAAAATTGTCTGATGGATCAAATCCCTTTCTTTTAAGGTTCTAAATAAAAAATCTCTAACAAATTTAAATTCAGAAATGTCTTGAGTGGCGGTATAGTTAAATGGTGTATACATCTTCCTCATGACTTTTTATAGAGGTAGATTAATTCTAATAGTAACAGTTGTTATAGTTAAATTACAGATTTTGTTAACATTAGAATGAATTGGATTATAATTGCTTTTATTTATTACATGAAGGCAACTGTATACGTAATTAGTGCAAGTACTCTTTTGATGTAATAAACAGAATTGACATTTCTATAGTAAGGTATGATTTAAGCTATCCATAACATTTATCGAAAGATTATGACTACTCGTCAACCTAATTAGACTTCCTTTTACGATTATTAAAATCGTATATCGAAATTCGGTGTTTACGTACCTTTGCGTTTCTGCAGACATTTTTAGGGGCTGTCTGCACACGACCTTTTCAGTGAAAATAAGATTTAGAAAGTGGTTGTCTATGCGAAGATGTCGCGATTAAATGGATAGTGGTTCACACATTCACCGAAAATATAGTATTATCAACATCGTCAAGGAAGTAAGTAAATTCGAAATCTTGTAGACCAAGTCTCTGCTCATTTCGCTCTGTATTCATCAACAGTTCAGCAATTTGAAAATGTATTTGATTTCTTTCCTGACTCTATATTTGGTTCGTTGATATCACTTGTTTCCATAGCAACTATTATTGCATTTATGTGGTACTTCGGATGTTCAAAATTCACAGTGTTAGATTGTGATGAACATTTCTATGGTTTTTAAAATCTTAGATGGTTATCGAGGTATGAAAGCATCCAATTTCGTCCAATTCTTTGCTGATTTGAATAATACCTCAAGTACGCAATTACTATCCCTTAAGCAATGTGTAAATGTTCAACATGGAATAAATAAGCCAATGACACTTATTTAAATTCTCATATTAGCCATGAGGATTTGGATGGAGGGTTCACATAATTTCATAAATCAACCTCCTTCCCGCCATTTCTCTAAGAGTACATACATCAATAAACGATAACATCAAACTCAGAACCCCATTAGCGGTTTGAGCATCGACTAAGGCCTATAGCCGATTATGAAAAAAGCGTTGATTCAGAATACCCTTTTAATCGTAGGGTCATAATTGACGTTAGAAGTGACAGTAATTGGTTTCAAAATAAAAGTTGCTATACACGGGGACAAGTATCGTTCTTTACTGCAACCCCACTGAACAATATTTATCAAATAGCAACCTACATTTTATTTATTTAAAAGAAAGATATATTTATCGATAATAATTCCACATTTGAATAATTTATATGCTCTGCTCATACAAGAATGTCATTAGGTTTTTCGTCTTCAATAATTCACAACATGCTGGAACCTATAAACAATCCATAAAATGCTGACGTTATATATTGTATCTCAAAAAAGCGTGGATGCATGGACGATGGTACTAATGATATGTGTCTGTATATATTTAAATCCTACCACATAAAACTAAAGTTGTACGTACTCAAAAACAAAATACAGGATTCATTTTCCAGGAATGTTGCAACCCTTGTCCACATGTAATTATGATTCCCAAAATATAATTCTTCTAGGCTGATACTGCAAAATAACGATGCGGTCATGTTCTGGGTTTTGTATAATATGGTGATTCTCCTACAGATCTGTTTTTTTAATTACTATCAATCATTTCGACGTAAAATGATATAGGACTTATTACAGCGCTCATAAATATTGACCTGATACAATAGCGTCATTGTCTTCTTTGAATAAAATGTATCACCCTGCATTGTACTGCTAGACTACTCAAAATATATTTTAAGGTAGTTGAGGAAATTAGCTTGATATATTTAGTAATCAAACCATCGATACGTCAGTATGTCATGAAACATCACCCCTAAATCACTACAGGACATAGGTAGGACATTGAGAAAAGAGACAATATGTTTGTGTTTTGCGTTATTATGGCTTAACAAATACAAGTCATTTTGTGTCGTTGGAAAAGTGAATATCAAACAGACGTGACATTGCAAAAATAGAATCACGTATTGCCAAACCCTTCCTCCTCAAGTGGATCTAATATATATAACTATATTTATAGTTTACGTTTCTTAATCCATTTTAAATGTTGTTAAATTGCAATGTTTTCGATAGATACTTAGAAATTCATATTGGATTTTCAAGGATGTAATCATTTCATATTATTATATGTTGCTTAGCTGAGAAAGTTTTATTAAGGGAGGAACAATTTCCTTGTAATAAAAGTGTATTGAAACATATACTTCTAGCTTGTGTAAGTCGATTATGTAGTGTTGTCTCATTAATTAAACTGTTTCCCGAAAGGTCAATTTAGTTAATATATGACCTGGGCATGATATGTTGCTACCTTCCAAAACGACCCACACCAAATATTGGCAAATATATAATATTATATCACCCGTGAAAGATGTGACCCTTTTACAACAGTCTATCTATATATCTAATCAGAGCTAGATATCTCTTATAGATATTTCTGTTATAAAACCCCAACTGAAAATTCGGAAGTTCGAGTACAAATATTTGTACAAATAAAGAGTGGTACCCTAAACCCTTTTTATTATTAATATTTAAATGAAGACTGGGATAGTCTTTTTTTCATTAATTTTCGTACACTCTCGTTACTTTTTTTAAAGAGTAATTAATATGATCAAGTGCACCAATACCTATACTAAGTATTATGTCTATAAATTTCTAATGTGCAAGTTTCTATAGACCATGACCCTGTCTAAATTAGATAAACATACTGGGAGGAGTTGTATATGAGATGTTTTGTTATATAGTTTCCTTACTATTGTGGTCGACGAAGACGCTTAGACAATTAAAACGTATAAACGTATATAAATATTATGTTTTTTAAATTTAAATTACGTACATATTGAGCAATATAGTTCAAAACAAATGACACAGCTTGCTTTGCTGTCTTTGTGATTGCGAAGATAAAACAGGTTCAAAGCACTATCCGAACGTACTAATAAACTTCATTCCTTAACCAAAGACAAATATATACTTTGTGTCTCTTGGGAGAATCCGTATGACTGATGAGGTACATAGTAACACAAAACAGGCGACAACGAGAAGTCTTACTTTCACGATAACACTTGATGATGTGCTGCGATACGATGTAATGATACCCTAGTATCTTTAGTATGATGACGCCTTTCAGAACATGGACCATAAAAATGTCAAATACCGCTACTAATATACCTTCTAAAAGACAGAGTTGTTACGAGAAATGAGTTCAATTGGCAGATTTATATCAAATCATGACCATTATTATCATAATCTTTTTATTCATCATACACCATGGTTATCACCACCATCATCATGTAACATCAAAATATTATTTTGATAAAGATAGAAGACACCATTGAGGCTAATAAAAAAGCAGAATACAGGGATATTGGAGTCAAAAAGCAACATATATCATTATGTTTTCACTGTGATCATTTCTGAACTTTCTGTAATTTCTCCACATATACATGTTCTGCATGTATGATGTTGGTCTCAGGATTGGACTTGTACTAGTATTGCACCATTACCATTCCTACCTTAATGGATACTAATTCGTTATCTAATAGTAGCTTAAATTGTCTCATCAAGCCACCAAGGATGATTTGGGGAATATCTTTACTCGTTCATGTGTGCAACAGTATAGATGACTGTAGAAACTGCAGTTATGTGTTTACTCTGTGCCAAACAGAGTTCGAAACCTCACTGTCAAGAAATATCATGGTGCATAACAAACAAGATAAAAGCACCAGCCGAACACATTAATCAACTTCATTCTCCTCCTACAATAAACAAGTAATTTGTGTCTTTTGAGAGAAACTTTACGACTTGTTGAATGACAGAGTAAAACAGTCCAGGTTCTGCAGTACAATTCGTTTATGTGCAAGCTGCTACCCAATGTATTCCAAAAGTGAGTGAAGGGGTTGTCATAGGCGACAATGTAATAGCAACAAAGTTTTGTCGATATATATATATAAACCTCACTGTCAAGAAATATCATGGTGCATAACAAACAAGATAAAAGCACCAGCCGAACACATTAATCAACTTCATTCTCCTCCTACAATAAACAAGTAATTTGTGTCTTTTGAGAGAAACTTTACGACTTGTTGAATGACAGAGTAAAACAGTCCAGGTTCTGCAGTACAATTCGTTTATGTGCAAGCTGCTACCCAATGTATTCCAAAAGTGAGTGAAGGGGTTGTCATAGGCGACAATGTAATAGCAACAAAGTTTTGTCGATATATATATATATATATATATATATATATATATATATATATATATATATATATATATATATATATATATATATATATATATAACACTGAGTTTCTATATATAAGAGGAGCTCAGTCTCTTCGAAATATTTGGGTTAGAATTGTATGGTTCATGAAATTATATATATATATATATATATATATATATATATATATATATATATATATATATATATAATGTTTATATGTATATACATACATATAATATTCTATTAAATATGCAGACTTAATCAAACCTACATATATTGAATATGAAAATTATATCATTTGTTGCTTCCATCATAGCCAGTATAAACCCTGCGGAGTACTTGTACGTAAAGTGACATTGCGAATTGTACTGAATACGTAACGAACTAATTATGAAAATAATCAACCTTTGAAATTGATAGTATTGCTTAATATTGTGTAAGGTGTGAATTATTAGTTCTGTCTACACCTCTGTATAAAAGAACGAAAAGGAGAGATATGATCAACTAACTTGGTGCTGTCTTTACTGCTTTACAAAAGAGAAAAAATGAACCCCATTCGCCACATGTCATGGATTTGCTTTAAAGTTGTTGCACTGCACCAAAAGTGATAACCACGTCATGTTATTTCTACATTCAATTTCATCAGTAAACTGAATAAATCACTAGAGAGATCACATTAATAATGGAATTATGCCATCGGTAGTAAATCAAGAGTCAAAGTGCTGAAAACTATAAAAAAAAAACCTAAGGGGTAAGTAAGGCAAATAGATAATCTTCCGTCGGAATAAATAATGCATATTTTCATGACAAATAAATCTTCCACCAAACTATGAATAATGCAATATTCGAACTGGTTGTTTACTATCGCTAAGGCCAAATGTAATGGAAATCAGTGTACAAGTGTTATATGTAACACGTTCATTTAACAATACGATGTAACTAAAGCTTTTTGGACTAGATACATAAAAGTATTGGTGGGTTAAATAACTACTGTAGCATTATACCCATGGGCAATCAGAATACAAATTTTTGTCTTTATTAGGACGACAATATATTTCAAGTAATTTTATATTATAGAAAAAACATCTTAATAATGTAACCAAAAAACTAACTGGTATGTTTAAACATTATACGTTGAAGTTAAATCAACAACCAACAGGCCCTTACATATGTATGGTTGAAATAAGGGTAACTGGTTCTTTAGAGTGTTTGAATATATTGTCGGTCTGATATGTATGTATGTATGTATGTATGTATGTATGTATGTATGTATGTATGCATGTACGTACATTGCAATGTATGTTACGCACTCATAAACACTTACATTCTACCGTTTTAATCATCTGTATAAAGAATTGATCAGATAATAATGAATAGTGATGTTTTCAAATATATATAAAGGGATCTTTATCAAAAGATGATAAAACTACTTCATATACATCTTCAATCTAAAGGGGAATTCTTTCTAAAGATAGAATTTTATATTTCTGATGAATGTTAATATAGTTCACTTTGCGTGCTGATGAAAAACACCGCCATGACAAGTATGCCTTTGGGATCCCGTACAGGTCAATATAGGTTTCCACTCATTCTCATCACAGTATAGAAAGATGACAGTTACAACATATAATGTACACCCTCCTTAATAACCAAAACTTACTTTTGGTTTGTGATACAGAATGTCAATATTTTACAGATCACGACCTACTAAAGATTTTGATGATTGTTTAAATCTTAAGTAGCGGAAATCGATTTAGAACTTTTTATTGTACTAGGTTAAGATTTAGTACATACTAATTATATAAGGTACGTTGTGTTTGAGTCAACTTGGTACTTACAGTCTGAGTCTGAGTCTGAGTCTGAGTCTGAGTGCAAAACCATTAGGATGAGTAACCACGTTAGAGCACCCATCTGTATTGATTTACATTATTATTAAATCATATTGGCTTCAGACTTTTGTGAATCTTTCATCAAATGACACAATTTGTGTTACCTTACATTTCAGTGATATATTGATATATCGATCACTCTAAACCTAGTACAATGAAAACGTGTACATTATGTCATTATAAAAAAATTAAGATTTTCATTTTATACTAACATAGATTTAATTTCATGAATTACCCACTACTCTCAATACTCGTCACAATGCTCAAAATATATGGATACAATTGCAATTACAATTACAACATTTTAACAATTTTACATGGCAAAATTGATAAGCATTGCAACGTTCACGAGGCTAAAATGACTACAAGAATTAAATTACTCGACATGATAATAATGTTAGAGTTTACGATGTTAAAATGAGAATAAAAATCAATTGAATAAAATCACAATCGGTAGTATTACTTTCGGGATTGTGTTTAAAAGATCTAGTTGTACTTTCTAAGCGAAATGTTAAAAGGAAGTTCTTGCTGCAGAATTGGGCCGTGACTGGAAAGGCCAGGAATCTATATTACTAGTTGTATCTTGTCTCGTTAAAATTCATTTATCAGGAGAACGAAGTGTCTGCTGCGGAACGTAAATCTCTGCTGTTGTACGCATGTAATAATAAATAACAGGTAACCAATTAAACCCCCCCCCTCTCTCTCTCTCTCTCTCTCTCTCTCTCTCTCTCTCTCTCTCTCTCTCTCTCTCTCTCTCTCTCTCTCTCTCTCTCTCTCTCTCTCTCTCTCTCTCTCTCTCTCTCTCTCTCTCAACTTGTACCACAGACATACTTGTCTGTGCTTGTACTTAATTGTGTAAAAACAATTGCAACTACCTCCTAGGTGGAAAAAGGATTGAAGATTGAATCAATTAAAAACAGGTGTGAAGAGTTCAAAGTTCCTTGTCCTGGTTATTAATGATGAGGCGTGTAAAGTTGCGTCTTGTATACATTGAATGTTATCATACTGGAAGCCGTTGATTTAATGTAAAAGGTTATTACTTTAAAAGTCCATTTTGATGTTACGAAAGCATGCACTAACATCTCTGTGGTCGGGGCATCAATCAACGAGCGAATATTTCAATTGTTGTGTAAGGCGAAATACGCAGAAACTGATCTACTAAATGCATTTTACCTTACTCGTCATGAAGCGTCAGAATCCAGTTCCGCCACGTCTCTTTTGAAAACGTGGTGAAAATAACGAACTATCTCTATATTTCCGTCATTCAGGATTAGCATGTTGGACCTAATCCACCTACACTAATCTTCAATACAAGATCTTTTGACTTGACTTCGTTAGGAGTATTAACCATGCGACATAGATATATGGAGGAATAATCAACTTATAACATATAGTCTAAGACATGCATGAGAAGAGATGACATAATATCATCAAGTGGTGTATATAGTGAAAAGTCTAGGCCCCAACACTGAACCTTGCGACACACCCAAATATAAAACAGCATTATGTGAAGTAGTGGAATCAATGACAACACGTTGTATGCGGCAGTTCAAATATGACCGAACCCATTGCAAAGATGAAACCGCCAAAACGAGACGCGGTCATTGCAGTAAAATACCTCAAATTGAATCAAGATTCAACTTAGCTGGCAGGTCAAGAATTACCAAAATCACATCCTTCCCAGAAACCAGTGCCATCACTGTACACGAAGCAGAGCAGTTTGAGTGATGTGAGCTACGCTTTGGGCTTGTTTGCACATGCCGTTTCAGCATTTCAGTTGGTCAGCAACAATACGTAATTCTAAGCATTTTGGATAAAAGTAAAAATTTGACACAGGTCTATAAGACGTGGCTTCTTGATCATTCTTTTGTATGTTAGTACAAACAATATGATGTGTACGCTTAATTTCTATCGGTCTCATTCATATAAATAAAGCGTTTTTAGACTTTCACTTGATTATTCAAATTCTCCAGTATACGTCACAGATGTGATGATTCAGGAGTAGACAAACGCTGTATGCAGACTGTGCTGTTATAGGCTGGAAAGACATCGTTTCTCTGGAATTTGATGTTAAAAAAGGATTACCAGATATACGTTTGCAAGAAAATCTACAGGGAAATAGAAGTAAAATGTTTTTTTTTGGGGGGGAGAGTAAAACATCAAGACAGTATGTTAAAACTTTTGCAGTTACTTCATTTGTTGCTGTGTTCACTTCTTTATAACGATAATATCGTATATTAAATAATTCTTATGAGTGGGTGCATTTTTAACTTGCGTAGTCGCGAATCTGTTTTGTTACATTTGAGTTTAACTGCCTGTTGGAATCAGCAAGTACTTCATCGTACTAAATAAATTTTTCAATTTCCTGTCCCTGGCTTAATGTTCTCAAAACGTTTTTTTTTCGGAAATGGAGAAGTGTTTATGTATACCCAATAAGCATAGTGCCATCGTCATTCAGTTAATATAGACGTAAACAGTCTAAGACATGGACTAGAATACTTTTGGAAGGCTCTACAAAGGATGGAGAATTCTTAGATTGCGATCTTTCGAACATATGATAAGGAAACAAAACTTAGTGCTTAAAGACAATCGTGTAATATTGATCGATTCGTACACTCAGGGACCGGAAATGAAAAGCTGGATGCCGACAATTTGATATATTTTGCATGAAATGTACGTGATTACTTACAAAGCTAATATGTGCTATGTCATAAACCTCCGACCACTTGTTTGATGGTCTGAGGATAAATCTACTCAAAAGCTTTTTATAGACACAATTATAGCGTGCTTTGGAAGGCCTATAAACGATAATGAACTATTCAGACGCATGTATTGCGAAATGTAACGCTCACCATGCACAGGCTGTTTTCCAGTTATCTACAGAATGCATATGCTGTCAGCTGTGATTTTCCAAATATAACTTCTTGTAAATGTTATGAGATTTCAACATTTCGGAATGTTCTCGTCGGTAAATATAGATGGAGAATAGTGACAAAGTAATCAAGCTTTTTCTGAAAGTCTACACTTGCAAATTAGTGCAACATGATTTTCCAAATTATTAATAATGTTGCGTTCAAGCCCTTTCTTTCAAATTGTAAAACTGATATAAAAATGGGACAATACGCACTGCACTCTCCACATCACATCACATCAAGATATATAGATCGAGATTTGCTGCTTACAAGTAGCCTTGATTGGTTGCATTGTACATAACAGCACAAGGGGTAACGTGACATCTATTAGTGTCCGAATAATGCCAGACAAATTGAGACAATAAGTGTTTTATATAACACATCATATTCTCAGGCACGTATTCTTTCCCGGTATAGTCAAAGCAAATCACTCTCTTGGTACATAAATATTGCCCTAGGGAGGAAAATAGAACAGGACTTGTGCCTCGCTTTGTGCGATTGAGGTCACTCACTATTGCTCACTAGTCTACACCAAGTGGCACGATCTAAGCCAACTGAATGCTATGTGAATGGTATTTTTTTTAGAGTAGTTCAATAGTACCATACAATTGTCCATACGTTTTCGCAAATGATATAAAATACCTTACTTTGAATGAATGAATGAATGAATGAATGAATGAATGATAAATCGACCATCTTTCTACATTTCTAACTTTTCGATTACTACACAAAAAAGTACAATTCGACAAATCGTATCATGTATCGTGTATATGGTCGGATGTGCATATAGCTATCAATATAGAGAAAGAAAGTGGAGTTGAATGTCCTAACTGAATAAAGTAGTATATAGTCGTTTAGAATAGCATGGTACTAAAATCCAACAATGCTTCGATGTTAGCTGTTTGTGTTTCTCAGCTAAAAGAGGAAACACGGCAGGCATCTTATTTAAAACTGACATCGTAAACACTCTACTCTATCATTGTGGTTTCTACATTTTATTGCATAAATCATATTAGGTATCAGGCTGAGCGTAAACAATCACGGGTTACGTGTAACACACAACATGTTTCCTGCTCAAGATTTTGCATATATCACAGGGTTTTCTCCACAAAACAATTTCCAGCAAGCACAAGTAAAAAAACTATATTTTAGTGTCTCTGTGTTTTGTCATTGGACCTTTAGTATTGTAGTTTTATATATTGGATTCAAAATTCTTCAGATCTTCAGTATAATTCACTTTTCACCTTTTTAAAAAAGCGTTTCAATTTCAGGAAATTTTCAGTCAAACAAATTTTCCTTAGAAAGCACCACTTACTCCATATTAGGCATGTTTTGTCCAGACATTAAATAGCCCACTTGATAAACGGGGCGAAATATATACTCACATGCATAACTTGCATATGAACTGACAATGTATGTATTCATTGATTACATTTTCTAAATGAAAGCATGGAACAGTGCAAAATTAAACCAGCAACGCATGCACTAGAAAAATAATCTGTTCACTTCAAGTGGAACGAGGACGTTAGACTGAAATGTTAAGTCAAGCATCACATTGATTTAATTAAACTTATACATTAAATGATGTAAAATGGAAAAAGTCTTAGGTACGGTCAAACAATCTACGAGAATCGCTTTTCCTTTCCTAGGCTTGAGGTATGTTACGAAAGTGACAATATGGTGACAAATGGATATGTTGTTTCGCTACGTACATCATGTCCAGTCTGTACTGCATCTGCTGTTTCCCCGTTATTTCCGGTTACCACAGAGAAAAGTCTTTGATCAATGATGATAAAGTTTCGATAAACATTTGAAATGCTACTTAGAGTAACGTGCAGGTGCATAGACAGTCTGTTATATAGAAACATCTCAAATATAACATTTCAAATAATTTATGTTGAAACATCAACATGCATAAATAGTCTGATTACACGTCTTTACCTGTGATTAAAAGTGACTACTTGTGTTTAAGGGGGGGGGGGTGTCAAATTCAAAAGAGTCGATAGATTTTTCTTATACTTTGCATACTTAAACACTGATATCTGAATATGTAAAAAATGCAGAGAAATACTATGTCACCACCTTTCTTTTTAGGATAATGACCCTTTCTTGTATTTACATGTACATATATTATTTGGGTCAAAATAAGTAGATTTACAACAATTAACTACAACATGATTTTTGAGTTAAAGATTATCCCCAGAACACCAAACGAACTTATGTATTTAAGTGCAATGTATACTAGGTCCAGACATATTTTTTTTAAATTTATATTCATTTATTTCATAAAATATTATGTTATTTTATCTCCAGCTGCTTTACTATTTTTTAAAGAAAAACATAAGAAAATAGCAAAAAAGGAGAAAAGTCTGTGATAGATCTTTTTAATATGCTGTCTGTGTACATTGTATTATTCCAGCTACTTATCAATGGCAAAATAATATGAGGTTACCACGCCCGTTTAAATTTTAGCATTGAAATTGTCACCCCACACCCCATCTAAATTTTGACATTTTCGACAGAAATATCTTATATAATTTTTTGTTGAATTTTGACAAAAATTAAAATGAGCTTGTTTATCTTTGCACCTATGTATAATGTACCAATGCCCCTTCATAATTAGACAAAACAAATCATTTTGGCTAAAAATCACATGAAATTATACAATATTGTAACACACAGGCACCAAGGTATGTTTCTATCAGTACATATGTATGATAAATCAACTGAACTATTCATGTGCAGAGTTTGCTCCAAAAGCCAAAGTGGTCATAACATTCAAAATTATGAACCCCCCACCCCACCCCACCCCATCCAAATTTCAACATTTTTGGACAAAATTCACATTAAAATGCATAATATTGAGACGCATTGGCACCAAGGGATGGTTGTCAGTACATAATTATGTATGGTAAATCAACACATTAGGGGCTAGGTCAATAGTTCAATGTAGGACAAACAGCTAAACACTTTTAGTGAACCCCCCTCCCCCCACTCCCCTCTAACTTAATTGGCCAAAATTGAAAATGTCCATCCAATTTCAAATCAGTATGTAGTAATGCTATGAATACAAAGCCAGTATGTAGTAAGGAAAAACAGTTCCTTTGTTGACACTTTATTTTAGTGCTGTGTTATAGTGAAAATTCTTCTATTTCTCAATTTGGAGAAATTTTAAAAAAGAAATAATTGCATGTTTAGAGATACAAACAGACCCATTAAAAGTAAAATCGTTTCTGTAGGATGAGAGCTAGACAGCTAAAAAAGACACCCCAAAAGTAAAAGAATTTAGATTTTCCTCCTACATTGAAATATATATTGATCTCGCACCTTATATCTCCATTGTTGAAACAGTGAAATGTTGATTTCATGTAAGGAAATTGCTAGTGTTTATTGCCGAGTGAGGTCACTATCAAAAATAGGAAATAACCCATCGAACTGAACTATAACTGATACTATAATTAGCTGTTGATCCAGTGAACTCGGCATCCAGTATATGTAACTCTATCTCTGCATATCTGGCACTGCACTGCACTGTGAGGAACCAAAAGCTACAATGTAGGCTACTAGATATATTTATTAATTTTGCGTACAAAAATACACGTAGAACCCCTCTTTGAAACCTTCATAGTAATGTTACCATGGATACTTCTCTTATGGGGAGACAATGTAAATAGTTTTTATGCAACTTGTATAATTTGTTGCAATTTGAACTGTATGCTTTACTATAAACACTCTACTCACTCGAGTCAGTGTGACTATAGTACCAGACCGAGTATAGTTGGCGAGACAGATGAAAAATAAATCTATTTTTGGTTGAATACATCTACTGAAAAACAAACTATGAATGAATGAATGAATGAATGAATGAATGTACACTGTGTAATTCTTAGCGGAGTTTTGTTATATTTTGCAAGCTGCCGCGGATACTGAGCAATTCGACAGAATATATTTAAAAATATGTGTTCGCATGACATTTACATGAACTTTGTGAGATTTGTCGCCACTGATGTGTCTCGATTTGACTTATACCATCAATGTTTGAGTACAGCATCCCCCTTTCATATCATTACAGTGATTTTCTATTCTTCATCAATCTATTCAATTTTAGTGGCGTTTTCGAGGATGTGCATGGTTTAGTGAGCTGTGCACTGGTAGTAGTTCATCATTTTAAATCTGATAGGGAAGGGATTTCAGGGATAGTTGACCAGTAGAGCCAGGAATGAGTTCATGAGTTCTTATTTATTTAGATGAAAGACAGAAAAAAGGGGAGAATAACGTCTCTCCAATCCCTTTCTCTAAAATAATGAAATATTATCTCCATTTCAATTAAATCATTATTTTGTGTATTTCAATTTTGAACGTGTAGAATGTTTTATAATAGCACAACCAAATGTTGTTGTGGCCACTATATATAACATTGCAACTTGTTTTGTATATTTAAAGAGACTTGTACCAATTACGAATATACTTGTAATAAAGTTGTTGAAAACTTGTAACAAAATTGCCGACCTTTGTAATAAACTAACAACATTTGTAATAAAATTGACGACATTTGTAATAAACTAACGACAATTGTAATAAAATTGCCGACATTTGTAATATAACGTTGCCAACATTTGTAATAACTTATTAACGACATTTGTAATAAAATTGCCGACATTTGTAATAACATTGCCGACATTTGTAATAAACTAACAACATTTGTAATAAAATTGCCGACATTTGTAATAAACTAACAACATTTGTAATAAAATTGACGACATTTGTAATACAATTGACGACATTTGTAATAAACTAACGACAATTGTAATAAAATTGACGACATTTGTAATATAACGTTGCCGACATTTGTAATAACTTATTAACGACATTTGTAATAACATTGCCGACATTTGTAATAAACTAACAACATTTGTAATAAAATTGCCGACATTTGTAATAAACTAACGACATTTGTAATAAAATTGACGACATTTGTAATAAACTAACGACATTTGTAATAAAATTGCCGACATTTGTAATAACATTGCCGACATTTGTAATAAAATTGACGACATTTGTAATAAACTAACGACAATTGTAATAAAATTGCCGACATTTGTAATAACATTGCCGACATTTGTAATAAAATTGCCGACATTTGTAATAAACTAACGACAATTGTAATAAAATTGCCGACATTTGTAATAACATTGCCGACAATTGTAATAAAATTGCCGACATTTGTAATAACATTGCCGACATTTGTAATAAAATTGCCGACATTTGTAATAACATTGCCGACATTTGTAATAAAATTGCCGACATTTGTAATAAACTAACGACATTTGTAATAAAATTGACGACATTTTTAATAAACTAACAACATTTGTAATAACATTACTGACATTTGTAACACAATTGCCGACATTTGTAACGACATTTGAAGTAAAAATTTACAAAATAAGTGCCTTATCTTCACCAATCCTAGATTTCAACAAATTAAACACCTGGATCTAAGAAACTTTACCAAAATTCCCTGTGTAAGAACTTATTCTACAAGTTAAGCCAGGGAAGTTTTGCGCCGGTATTTAGCACCAAAAATTGATACAGAACTATATTGTTATGTATTTACTTCTATGATTCAAATCCAAAATTCTTCCTTTACATATCAGAGTTTATCGTTGGTTGGCCTGTCATAGGCTTGTGTTAATAAAACTATCAGGCAAATATTGGCAAGCGATTATGTTTCTTTTTATACATAAGTACAATTAGTTCACAGACCAACAATAATCGAAACTGGAAACTGGTATGTGTGTCGCTAGACTTTGGTGAGATATAGTGATATATACAGTATCCATAACACCAAGTGTCCGTAATGTATGATGTCTGAAATATTCGCCTTTATGTATATTAATCTCTTCACACTCACGGACAAGAATATGTCGCTGTAGACTTATTGATATACTAACTAATTAGTTTTTAAAAATTACTCATACCAATTGCTTCTCAAGCCATTATGAAGCTTTCAATTTTTTCAACCGACCAGCTAACCAACCAACCAACCAACACTTTGTCCGCAATGATTAAAATGTATATACTCTCGATCATACAACCACGAAGTGTTGATCAAGTGATGGATTGATGATGCTAGTTCGTATATTCACTCATCACTCAGAAGCCTTCACAATCACAAACAACTCATACATTCGCCGCTTGTACACTAGAGGAAGTAAGATTTAAGAACTAGATAAAATCAGGTTAGAAAACAGATTGAAATTTCTTTTTAGCTACCCTCCATACGCCCGTCTTTCCATCCCTCCGTCAGTCAGTCAGTCAGCCAGCCAGTCAGTCAGTCAGTCAGTCAGTCAGTCAGTCAGTCAACCAACCGACCAGCCAACCAGCCAACCAACCAACCAGCCAGCCAGCCAACCAACCAACCGACAAGTTATCTTTTGACAAAGTCAATTTAACAACACATCCGCCTATGATCAAAATTTACATTCGTTCAATAAAGCACGACGTGTTCATCAAGTGAATTATGAATTGAACTGATGGGTTGGTACATGAGTACTGCTGGGTATATAATGTAGGTACTAGTAGGTAAGTAAGTAGCTAGGTAGATAAGTAGACTTATTATTAACTGATCGCATGACTGATCGCATGATTGATCGCATGATTGATTGATTGATTGATTGATTGATTGATTGATTGATTGATTGATTGATTGATTGACTGACTGACAAAGACTCAAAGATCCAAGTGGCTGACATAACAGTTGTAAATTAGTTCTAGGAAGCCTGTAATGGCGATATTTTAAATCCCTTCTAAGTTTAGAATGAGTAACTCCATTTCTTTGAAAGTCAGAGAGGAACCCCCTTAACCTTTTTTTTATTACAAATTTCGGCAGGTTTGTTACACATTTTTTTCTGAAATTTATTACAAATATCGGCAATTTTTATTACAATTGTCGTTCACAGAATTTATTACAAATGTCGTCAGTTTATTACAAATATCGGCAATTTATTACAAATGTCGTCAATTTTATTACAAATTTCGGTTTATTACAAATTTCGGCAATTATTACAAATGTCGGTTGTACAACGGTGTACGCTTGGAAGGGACGGCTTATGCCGTATGCAAGCAGGACTACTAGACCCCTAGCAAAACCAAACAAGTGCACACCATCGTGGGAGAGCAGAATTCACCGACAACAGAATAAGTTTTGGAAGCCTTTTACAAAAGAGTACTGTTATCAATTTGCTATATGGTGGTTTTAAGGTCGGTAAATGACGATGTTATCGGGGTTGCATGATCAATATTACTGGAGTTCAGGGACTGAAGTTTTTCCACTAACGCGACGTGGCCACTGATTACTAAGAAAGTAGCGACGGATGTTTCAACTAATACCAGATTTAAACTGAATGCCTTCCGCAAGGGTATAGTCTTGCAATTTCATGATTTATGCAAGAAATTTAGCTCTATATCTGTGATTCGTCAAGTCCCATTGAAAGTTAGTTGTCAAAAATGTTGTTGAAATGCCCGCCACGCCTCCTATTTTCAGCACAGGAAAGCTTGCCATCCTCGACTTCACTCGGCTTTCGTGATCCCCTACATACACGGGATATGGCATGTGCGTGTTGAACTTCCTTCTGTCCCACCACGACTTTACACATTCCTTTAATCGCTACAGGAAAATTGTCAAGATTTTGTCGAGTGGTGCGCTCTCACTGTACACTAATTATATAGAGGTCAATGTATAGGTCACCATTAATTTTCTTTGTAGGCTAGGTAAGGCCTGGTCTATTTTCCATATTTTGGCCACACACATTTGGGTATAAATTATAGATTATTACACTTGATAAGTATGTGAGAGTGTATTTATATCCTGAGATACAGAGCTAGATAAATGATTATGTACAAGCCTTCCGACAAACAGCGGTAGTTTGTTATGAGAGAAATCGGAAAAGAACACGGTAAAAAGGAGACGGTTCAAGGTCAATATAATACTTCCTAAACTTCTAATCGAAAATCTAAAAAGACACGATTTCTCTTTATTCATCTGCGCATTAGTGTGTGAAGTTTGAAAATGAAAAGTCCATATTTGACGAAATTGAAACGATGATAAATATTTCACCTGTTTGTGAACTCCGCGCTCATTGTAAACCTATTTTAAGGCCAAGAAAAAATTGTTTTCTGGTGAGTTTGAATCACTTAAATACCCTGCCTCGGTCTTCTTTTTTCTCGTGTTTGTCCAGCCAATGCAGAGTGCAGATCCAAGGGAAACACAAAATAACTGAAAACAGAGTCTTTCTCAGTGCAGAGCACGAGTATAAAGTTGGCCGCGTCAGATTCAGATTCAGATAGCGTCATATTGAGCGTCAGAATGGTAGTGAAGCAGAATCCTTCCCTGTAGTCTCAATGGTATTATTTCAGGTTTGAGTCCGTCATGTGTCTTTGGATCTGAGGCCATCTGATGCTCAATATAACATTCATAAGATAACGCTACCTGAATCTGAATCTAAATCTAATGCCAACTTTATACTCCTTTGATCGATTAATTACTCAAAGTGGTCATTAATATTCATCGGGTTATTACTAAAACCTAATCAGTTCTGGCCATTACCCTACGGAACATGTCTATGAAATTTCGTTTGAATTGATGCTGCCATTTTTTCGGAAATGGTGATACAGACACACACACACACACACACACACACACACACACACACACACACGCACAGACACACAGACTTCATCGCTATATTAAAACCTTCCTTACGGAAGGTAATAAAAATGGCAAATTTGCTTCGCAAAATACTTCAGTGTGCTAGGGAAGTTTTTGAAAAACTTTGCGTAGTCCGATGATTTTATGTTTTGCTCTATGGTACCTGAGAGTTGATTGTTTAGGTACATTTGAATAATATTTTTGTTGCAATTTTTTCGCCATTGTTACATGTCTACATTTAGTGCGGAAAATTATCAATTGCCAAATATATTTTTATAGTGATCAATATGTCACCTTCACACGTCAAAGAGCCCACACTGACAAAACCTGTCACCGGTATTAAAATTATATTCATGACAAATGTAGAGATGGAAGGTGTGAATGGTTTGTGGGCCAAGTTTCCAGACCGGCAATATAGCGTAGGGCGTACTACTAGTGCGAATGATGATACATTTCATCAAGTCTAAAATTTATAAAACAGCTCCTCTTTAAGTTATGCATGGTAGTAAAGCTAATTTTCTTCGCAAGGACTTCTGAAACTCAATTATACGAGATTACCTTCCGTTCACCCCCTAAATCTCCAAGAGTACGTACAGTGCAGTGCTCGAAAAACATCTAACACTTCACTTCACTTCCGGGTTTACGGTTTCGCGTTCGAATGTTGACAAGAGCTGCGCTGAAAGTTGCGTCGTTGACGTGATTCGAATTTGACACCTCCTACCTTAACTAGTTCGTTTACTAACCATTCCCTTGTACATACAATAACAAACTTTTAAAAACATCAATTTAATTTTAAATTTAAAAAAATGTTTTTTTTGCAATTAATACAAACACGGACTTCATATTATTTTACATTGTTTTTCCATGGTAAAAGTTGTTTTATTGGTTAAAATCCAAAATAAATATCCCATTTCTCATCAGTATTACCACTTTCACAGAGACACCTAGTACTTTGTAGATGCAGCGCTATGTTCTGTAAACACGAATATTAACAACGGTTATCACAGAGATCAGTCTTCGATCCATGATGATAAAGTTTCGATAAACATTTGAAATGCTACTTAGAGTAGTGTGCAGATGCATAGACAGTCTGTTATATAGAAACATCTCAACTATAACATTTCACATAATTTAAAAGCAGATAGGTAGTATAAATCAAATGATGTGAGCTAAACAAGAAAGTGATAAATGAACCCTCAAAATAAGCTGAGGGTAAGAATACCAATGTCTGATTATGTAACTCAAAAATTACATAAATCACTCCACTTAATTTAGATTAATAATAACTTGATAATATTTACATTTCAAATATATAGGACAATGATGTAAAATATATGGAGACACGTTAGACTTTTTTTCAGCTTTTCCATTCCATATTAAGTCATTCCTAAGCAAGTTGTGATTCAAACAGTGAACAGATGACAAATCGTCTACGTGTTCCCCAATATTATTAGGATAATTAATCACTAAACAAACTAATTAGTTTAATATCAGTGTATGGTATAAATTTGGCATTGGTAGCCCATTCATCATCAACTGATCACCTAATACATAGACTGTAATTTGTAAAAGCGCGACATTTTCTCGATCTGTTTATAGAATAAATGTACCTGCATATATAAAATCACTTCAACCAGTATAATTGAAGTTTGGGTATTGCGTCTCCTTAAACGAAAGGAGTATTTGTCATATTATTATAGGAACACATAAAACAGGAATTTCAGACTTTCATGTTACTTTTGACTCATAAAAACGTGAATTTAGTGAATCGCTTGTTTGTAGACTGATTTTGAAAGTAGACTTTTTGAAATGCTTGTAGGTCACCTGTATAGGGTACTAATGACGTCATGTCAAGCGCTTTACCCCCACATCACGACTATTTTCAAAGCCCTTGTTGTGTTGTGTACGATTAATACATACATGTAAATTATCGGCCACGTGTTTCACTGCTCCTAAAGGAAACATCTTTCCGAACTACACGTGATCACTTTTTTATTGAAATAAACTTAAAGTCAGCTTGGCGTAAATTGTTTTCACCGGAACTTATCAAATACAGGTGAAGGCACAGCTGATTATTTTTCACAATGAGCGCATGCGCCTGACGAGGAGGGCTGATAAACTGTGGAATTTTAGTGCACTGAAAATACTAATCTGAGAGAATGTTGTACAATGGTACATCAGTACATCAGGACATTAGATTCGGATGTCAGAAGGATGACCCTTGTTAGTAAAGTGGTTACATTTTGATGTGGTAAATATTCGTTGCCCAGGGAAAGTACTTAGTTTGTACTCGGTTTCTACAGTCTTGCCGTTATTTTAAAATTTACTTAATAACCTTGGGGTATATAAAATCGATTTTGTTCATCACTGAGTTTAATCACAACAACGTTATGACAATATATATATACATGTGGGAGATACAGCTCTGTAGAAGGGCCATGTGTACATTACGTTACGCTATGTCATATTCCCATCGTATAAACAACTGATGCGTACTGTAACATCTTAACGGTGATTTTGTCGTCATGAAATGCGTGAATGGTTATAAAGAGCTTCGACCTTTTTGCCTATATATGTCATCGGTTTTTCAACTTCTGAGTAAGGTAATAATGGGTGGTGACGTTTAGTAGATATTAGTCTTTTTATTGAAATAAACTTAAAATCAGCTTGGCGTAGGTTGTTTTCACCGGAACTTATCAAATACAGGTGAAGGCACAGCCAACTATTTTTCATAGTGGTTATTTTCACAATGCGCGCATGCGCCTGACGAGGAAGGCTGATAAACTGTGGAATTTTAGTGCACTGAAAATACTAATCTGAGAGAATGTTGTACAATGGTACATCAGTACATTAGGACATTAGATTCGGATGTCAGAAGGATGACCCTTGTTAGTAAAGTAGTTACATTTTGATGTGGTAAATATTCGTTGCCTAGGGAAAGTACTTAGTTTGTACTCGGTTTCTACAGTCTTGCCGTTATCTTTCTTGTCATGTATTTTATAATCAATACTCGGGGAAAAGTCTGTTTCTCGTCCACATAATTGACAGTTGAGTTAGCAATAATCAGAAGAGATTTCCTGTGTTTGTGGCTATATCAACATTTTGTTATAATAACAGTCTTGCTTCTTAAAGGAGGACATGGCAATTTGCAGTATTAAAATTTAATTATTTATTCATTTAGTATAATTAAATTGGGGTCGGTGGCTCTTACTCTGAGTCATTAAACCACTTGTTTAGCTGTTACCACTGCGGTTTGCTTCGAGCCTTATGATTGCAATTTTTCCCTAACCCCAAACAAGAAGAATGTCGTCCAGTTTGACTCAAACGAACAACGTAGGTATTTCCCGGGCCACTCTGGTTTCCGTCTGTATTACTATTAACTCTAGACCCACGAGGCGCTGTTCCGTTTTATTACTTAGGAATTTGGGGAGACAATTACTGAATATAAAGCACTCTCCTGTGTAAATGAAGATTATCAAATCTTATGGCACAGGATTTCAACTAACGACATTGCTGAGAAACTACACGATCCTGATTGTCGCTGAATAATAAAATCGAAAATGTTATATTACAATGTAATTTCATGAAAATATTTCAGAGACATCACAAGAAATGACGCATATAGAAGTCCAACATGGATTACATACACGAGCGACACGAGTATGAGTATTTATAATGGAGATCGAAAATAAATAGATATTCTTCCTGATGCTCCTGGCCTGAATACCATAAATACAGTTTCGTAAAATTTCCAGCCTTAGTTTCCTTGTCTCTACTATTTGCAGGCATTGTGTGTCACTTGCTATAATTATTCATCGTCAAAGTGCTACATTAAACACCCCTTTAACTTTGTTAGTGTTCGCAATTACCTCATTGAACTAACATAAATGGCTCGTTAAAGTGAGATCAAATGTGATTTATTCGGTCTATACAGCACGATAAATTGTTCAATCGTGTCTCATGTTGTATACTGGTTGTTTTATACAAGACACTGTGCCTTGGTTTTGTTGCTTTACAGTGAACACAAACATGGCAATTTTGAAGTTGGCAATGAAACATCTCGTTAGAAAATGAACTATCAGGTGTGTGATAATGGTCCTCTTGATTTCATGTACCATAGCTAGGGGAAAAGACTATAATTCTTAATTAATATATACCTATGGCAGGAGACTGCAGGAGAGATCATATTATTGCGTGTTAAATTTAAAGTCGTGGTTTTTTTACATTTAAATTTGTTATTGATATTCTTGGGATGTTTTCTTCCGAGTTATTCTTCACGATTTCGCAATAATAAGTTGAATCCTCTGCTGCAAATCACCCAATGGGTTCAAGCTTCTCCACCACCAGACGTCTGCGATATCATTCACGCTAGCTGTCACTGGCAGTCAAATATTAAACATCAGTTCAGCAGTCTTTGCTTCTATATGGAGGAGTACAAGTTGGTATTAAACGTTTTCCAGCTAATCTGATAAATTCCTATTAAAACGAGCTGTTTTCAGGCATAAATTGCGTGATAAAGATAAACCTTGATGCTCCTACGTCTAAACGTGATTATGTTAGAAATGCAAAGCACAATAATTCAAAAAGTGAAATGTATATATCATTAATTTGTTTTATTATACTTATTTCCCCCCAAGGTACGCCAGATCAGCAACAAAAAGTGAGACATTGCTCTTTTCAATTCTAAATATTGTTTATGGCTTATTTGATATTAATCATAACTTGAAGCTAGCTGGTGACTTATGGAAATTTTAGACTTGATATCCCCACCTGAAAACAAAAGCTATAATGTGAACTGACATCAATGCAAAATGTTAACGTCGACATGAAATATGTACATTTGTGAATTGTAGATAAATCTGACTTATGAGATAATCCGAAATTTACAACAAAAGAACTACAGGAAAGACACATACGACAAACCTATGCCCCCTTCTATTCATCATTCATGTTCAGTTACGGAGCATTTGCATTGAACAATGGCGTTATATTTATTCATAGTGACGTTTCACCGTATGGAAAGCGACACATGTCTCTAAGCTGACGTAGTGATTACCGTGCATTTAACAAAATATTTGCATATTTAAATTTTTAATTAGTTTTCGATTTTTAATTTTATTTATTTATTTATTTTTTTTAAAATTTATTCATTCATTCATTCATTCATTCATTCATTTATTTATTTATTTATTTATTTATTTATATATTTATTTATTTATTCATTCATTCTTTCATTTATTTATTTATTTATTATTTATTCCTTCATTCATTCATTCATTCATTCATTCATTCATTCATTCATTCATTCATTCATTCATTCATTCATTCATTCATTCATTCATTCATTTATTATTGCGAATAATTGAGTTAGAGATACGGAATTGGTCTATGCTGTTTGGCGTTATTTGTTTTTCCAAGTAAAAAAAAACTTTAAAAAATCGAAAATGAATACTCATTTCTCATCCATACAGCCGCTTGAAATCACTATGGTACGATTTGAACTGCGATTTGAACGTTTTTGACCAAGTGCGCCATCAACGACATATATACGAAATTAATCTCGCCAGAAACAAAATCCCGCGAGAAATACTAGTTGTACAGATTGGGCATGCGCGCAGTAGACATATTTTGGTTTTCAAACCAAGGAATGAGTTGTTGAGAGGAGACCTAAACTGAGCGACGGGAAAGATGAGGGCAATACCAACTTGGGTTGATAAAGTTCACGATAGAGATAAAATAGAGCAATGGTGAGTATATTATTCGTCAAATGTCATCGACGCTGGCCGAAATGACACTAATGTAAGTTTCGTTGTCATGTCAGCGAAGGACGCCGGCGTCTGCAGTGTGACAGTACATATCAGTACAGAGTGTAGTGTCGAGTTGCTGGATGAATTTGATGAATTTTCGTATTTCTCAAATTATGTAGATGTTATTAATCATAGAATTGGAATCCACGCTGCACTTAAAATACATCGTATGCAGTGAGACTGTTTTGTTCAATTGTGTTGTTATAATATTGGAGATAGACCAGGCTGAACTTAATGGAGTCATGCAATCATCAAAACACTTCGCGGTCTGCCCTGCGCCGTTGATATGGTGCACGTCCAACTCGGCCCATTTCCAACTCGGCCCACCAACTCGGCCCACCATCTGCCAACTCGGCCCACTCTCTGCCAACTCGGCCCACTCTCTGCCAACTTGACTATAGATATTTAGTCCTTCAGTAAATTCATGCGATCTACATTGTATATGTACTAGTATGTCAATCCATAGTGTCTTTACAAGTTCAGTAGTAGTATACCGATGTCGGTGCTTGGAGCAAAGGATTTTCTCTCTGATTATATGAATATTACTAGTATTTGATACTAGTATTATCACGTCATCGACTCAAGACCTTGGCTTTAAATGACACAAACATTTTCGTCTGATTTGATTTGATTTTATTTGGCAAAAAATATTCACGAAACAAAAAAAACAAAAACGGAAATAACACTACAGCTTTCACAAACAAACAAATACAGCATGGAATACCTTTGCCGAGGATAACACAAAAAAGTTTTAACAACTTATTTCCATTGTGGTCCTCCAACATGAAACATTACATAGCATAAAAAACGACGGAAAAAAACAGTACATAGCAGACAGAATATACTTAAAAAAACTGACTGACCCGGCTACTACATATGGAGCGAGGCCAGCCTACAGTAAATAAACGAACTCACTTTCTTCCAATTCATACAATTTCTCGTACATAAAAGCTTTAACACTTTCCTTAAACAGTTGCAAAGAGCTGACATTACGAATACACGAAGGTAGACTGTTCCAGATTTTTGCGCCAGATAAACGGAATGAATGTTGACTCTGAGTATTGAAGGTTGGAATATAAATATAATAGAGGAAGAACTAGATCTGGTGTTGTATGAATGCCTACTACTGGTTAGGCTGAAATGATCGGAAAGATAACTGGGTGCATTACCGTTCAGCACTTTATAAACATGATTTAGCTTTAGCTGTTCAACTCGTTGTTCAATAGGAAGCCATCCCAGTTGTTTGAAGTGTGTGTAGGATATATGAGTTCTTGGATGCAAGTTTAACACAAATCTGATCAGTTTGTTTTGAGAGATTTGTAGTTTAGATTTTGTACGTCGGGTTAGGCTTTTATGACGCGCGTGGGCCGAGTTGGCATGTAAATGGGCCGAGTTGGCATGTGAATGGGCCGAGTTGGCATGTGAATGGGCCGAGTTGGCAATCACGTGGGCCGAGTTGGCGATGGGACGAGTTGGCAATGGGCCGAGTTGGTCCTACTCAGTTGATATGTAACCATTCTCTGTAAATACTTACTCGTTGCGGCACTGACTCTGTTTATGTAGTCCATGCATCTTTGTAAGTGTCTCTCTGTCGTTTTTTCACCTTCTAGTAATTTGTAAATATAAAGCATCTGACACCCCCCCCTCTCCCCTCCCCACCATCATGGGACCCCTGTAAGAATGAATCAACATGTTACGAATTTGGTTGTAGCCTGTAGGTGTCTAACTGAAATCCTAATTCAGTCATTTAGTATGGTGGAGTCTTGCCAGTATGAATATAATTTGTGTCATCCCCCCCCCGATTAATTTCCATTACATTTATCAAACTTTTATTGAGAAGATGAGAGGAATAATGGCAGTTAATAGTTATTGAGAGCAATGGGAGGTATATGATGGTAGAAAGGGAGTCTTGCCCTTTAACTACATACATGTTCCATACATAAATTCAGACTCAGAATTTGTAGGTATTTTCTTTCCATATATATATTACATGCTTTTGAGACTATATCAAATTATCATTATCTGACTTGTATTGTTATCCTTGGTATTTCATTCTCATATTGTGGTTCTTCGATTTTTTTCCCTCAGTATTTATGACCTTGCTTTCAAGCCAGATGGATCACAACTGATAGTAGCTGCAGGAAATAGAGTTTTGGTATGTTATGTTATTACATTGGTGTTTGCTCTATTTTGACAACGACAATTCTCATAGAACCTTGCTATTGTTGGATACTGGTATCTGCAGTTTACAGTATTGGCTGGACTGACAGATCAGCCGTTGTTGGCACAGTCTAATCTCCCTCTAGGGGAGACTGATAAGCCCAGACCAATGATGTCATTACAGTCTTAAATATTGGCTTATTAATTACAAAAAAGAAGAGTTGCACGTAATTGCAAGTGTTATCAATCCAATAAGTCTAAAGGGCTGCTTCTTCAAGTGTCAAACACACAACAAAGCATCTTCAGGAAAGCCAATGCTGACTTGGTGTTTTAAAACCAACAGCAAATTTTACTAACATTTACCACTGTGTAACAGTCTTAGATTAAGAAAATGATGCTATATTACTAGTGAAATGGATTGATTCGCAGACAAACATATAAAATAAGATTACAAACAAACAAACAAAAAATACAGCATGTCAGTAAGCCAATACATTGTATTACACCACCAGTACTGCTGTGGTGGTATTAAGCTGTCCTTTCCAGAGTAAAATCACTTTGAAATTGATATTTCTTTCCTTCTACTCCAGGTTTATGATACAAATGATGGGACATTGATTCAGCCATTAAAAGGACATAAAGATACAGTATACTGTGTAGCCTATGCTAAGGATGGCAAACGATTTGCATCAGGATCAGCTGATAAGAGTGTTATTATCTGGACAGCAAAGTTAGAAGGAATTCTAAAATATACGTGAGTGGTTATTTCATGATGTAAATGTTTGCAATTATCACTAGATTGTACCAAAAGTGTAATATATCTGCTAAAATGGTGACGCAATATTCCATAGATATGTACACAGCAGTGGCAAGCTGTTAACCTTGGCATTTGCATTGCAGATGTAGACAATTTTTGAGAAACCACACTTGCATCCAGACTTAAGAAACTCAATATGGTTCTTTGCTACCAATCAGGAATAACCACTGAAGCAACTGTGGTTTCTTTGTTTGTGTACTCCTAAAATTTGTCCATATCTACAGAGCAAACACCGTGGTAACCTTGTCAGTGCTGTACATAGAGAGCATCAATGTGATTTGATTTATTCACAGACTACACCCATGCACATTGTACATTTGTACTGTAGATTCTAAGGTATACATGTGTCATTGTCACTAACTTGTAAAGTTGTTGAACTGTGCGAACTATACAAATTTACTGGTATCATATGATTTGAAGATTCCAAATGGTGTGTGCTTTTATTTTGTTGTGTACATCACACTGATGAAAAATTAGGTTTTCTTATGAGTTATCACATGTAATGGAGTCACATTTTGATATATCACAAGACATCAGTGACATGTCAAATTGGCTTAGACTTCCGAGAGCAGTGTGTAGACTCCAGAGGCACACTGCTCCAAAAATCAAGTGGCATCTTCATAAAACGTAGACTGTTAGGTATGTCGTATTGCTATACCGTCATCAGCCTGGTGTAAGGAGTTGACCTGTGTGTGTGTGTGTGTGTGTGTCTGAGGGTGCCCCATTACGGCTTTCCTTACAGACTACACAAAATGTAGGCTAACAGATTTGTCATTGTTGATACTACTAGTACTACTTAGATTGTAATGAGTTGTTAAAGGACTATGTACACAACAGTAAATCTTTGAGTCTATATAAAATGAAGCAAATACTGTTCTTCCAAGTAAAACTGTCTCAAATAAACTATTGTATTATGGAATTCTTGTGATCTATGAATGTTAATTTCTCTATTTCCTCTATCATTGACTTTCTCTTTACAGACATAATGATGCTATACAGTGTTTGTCCTACAACCCTGTAACTCATCAGTTGGCGAGTTGTGCCTGTAGTGACTTTGGTAAGTTTTCAATTCTAGTATTTACATTTATTGAAATTACATATCATCAAGTGAATAACTCAGAAGATGATGGTGGTGGTGATGATGACAGGCAGCAGCTTCATTTTATGTAGACTCAAAAGACCACACTGAGTCGGTGGCAACGACAATGACGGCGATGATCATATTTAAGTAAATATCGAGTGACATGACTTGTGAAGTAAAAACAGTGGATAACGAGACACAATGGTCATTCTGTGTGTGTGTGTCAAGATGTGATAGATGTTTCAGTCATATTTATTTTCATTCACTAAATTAGCAAAGTGTCAAATTACAATTATACAAAAATGAAAAGAAAGAAGAAACATTCACATTAGTTGTAAATTGTAGTGTAAACTAGATGTATTATTATATGGTATTGATTTGATAGGTTTATGGTCACCAGAACAGAAGTCTGTATCCAAACATAAATCAAACAGTAGAGTAACTTGTTGCAGCTGGACTAATGATGGTCAGTATATAGCACTGGGACTGTATAATGGTTGTATTAGCATCAGAGCAAAGGTAAGTCAGCCTGTGTTTCAGCAGGTAAATTGTACAGGGGTTCCCCAAACACAATTATCATGGTAGAGTGTCTGGGGAAACTATGCAACTTTTACCCCATTCCTCCTTTTTGTTACCGGTGTTCCCCTACCTTAGCAAAAATACTATAAGTAGAATTCATTCTATGAATAAAATAAATAAAGTTCTACACTAGATGAAGGTGTAAAAGTTATTGATGGTATAAAACAGCCCCCTAAATAGTCTCCAATCTGGACTCGATATTATTCTTGTTTTATGAAGGACTAGGAGACTGACTTGTAAACTCCATTTTCTCAATTTACACTGATTGACAGTATTTCTACCTAAGAATAGAATAGGATTTGTTGCCTGAATAGAATACTTGACATCCCTTGGTAGAATTAGCCATCTGAATACAAAATTGATCATCTCTTTGAAGAGGAATACAAATGAATCTGATCTGTTATATTGTTATATACTTTTGGCATGTTTTTTTTTAAATGTTTGGAAGTTAGCTGTAATGTAGTAATGGAATATTAATCTCATTGGGGTATAAGGATGTAATGGTGAGGGAAGAACTGGTGATCATGATCACGAGTGGAATGGATGGAACAGGTGTCAACAAAGCTGTTTGATGTTATATAGTGACTGTCCCTTGTATGATGTCATATACATGTAGTGACTGTCTATTTTCTGATGTCATATAGTGACTGTCTGTTGTTTGATGTCATATAGTGACTGTCTGTTGTCTGATGTCAAATAGTGACTGTCTGTTGTTTGATGTCATATAGTGAGTGTCTGTTGTCTACTTTCAGGCTGGTGAAGAAAAAGTCAAGATAGAACGACCAGGAGGAGCACTATCTCCAATATGGTCCATTCAGTGGAATCCATCCAAGTAAATATACACATACACTGTTAAATCACCTTGTAAAGTGTGTAGATCACACCGGGACAGACAATCTTATAGGACCATAGTAATCATAATTTTCTTTCTCCTGAGCACGTCTCTGATAACAGAAAACATTGTAATGGGGGAGGGGGGGGGGAATTGAAATTAATACAGCTCATATGACCATACAAATAACAATGTAGTGGATGAGAGTGTACCTTAGTATATTATAATTGTGATGCTGTAATTTGGAATAGTTTACCACTTGCCATAAGATACAGTTCTGTTTGCGAGACCTTTCTCTAATCTCTCATCTCAAACCACTATTGACCTTTCTACAAAACCCCAGAACGTTACTTTATACTTGATTTTGGGTGTTCTACAAATCTTAAAATTGATTAGTTTCAGGTTGAATTATCAAGACTTTACAATGTACATAAGATGTTTAATGAAAATCCTGTTTCTATTTGTTCTTTAGGGATGAAGCGTATGACACACTGGCTGTTTGTGACTGGGGACAGAAGTTATCGTTTTATCAACTAAGTGGCAAACAGGTAAAGTACAATGCAATAATTTGATACTAGCTGTTTCTTCATGTGAATGAAGAAAAATATTCGAGAACAATACAATTACATCTATGCCAGCTTAATTTATGAACTTAGCTTATGTGTGGTATAATACATATTTGATTCATAACTTATTTGTATTTCACTATGTTACATGTATCATTGTTGGTGTACAATCATGAAGGATATATCTATAGTGCTAAGCATTTTGTTCACATCACACAAAGTAGTTTGTTTGACCCCCCCCCCCCCCCCAAATCCCAATACTTATATAACTGTTTATAAGAAACATTTATGATTCATCCAAGATTGAACTTAACATGTTGACATTTGTGTTTTTTTGTCTGCAGATTGGTAAAGATCGTCACTTGGGTTATGATCCTTGCAGTATAAGTTTCTTCAGTAAGGGTGAATATGTAACTATAGCTGGATCTAACAAACAAGCTATGTTACATACTAAAGATGGTGTACAGTTAGGTGTGATTGGTGAACAAGCTTCCTGGGTGTGGTGCTGTAAAGTTAGACCAGACCAGAATTATGTGGTATGTAGTGTTTGTGGTCTCCTTCTTTCTATTACTGGTTATATAGGAATCATTATGTGCTTTGTGTTGTATACTTACATGTGTTTATGTTTGTGTTTTTTTTTATATGAAATTTGATAATGTATATAGACAGAAATGTTATAATATGGTTTATTTAGATATTATTCCCCTATATTTTTCTTTGTTCAGCCAAGAAAAATACTGGGGGCTTTGTCACTAAGAGTCGCTAGACGAGTAATGACATCCCTTATTTTCTGGCTGAATGAAGAAAAATATTGGAGAATGATATAATTATACCAGCACCGATAATATCAAAGAAAAATCGAGGAAAGTAATGACAATTTTGAACTTTTTGACTCATATTTCGAACACAGCAGAACCAGTGATGTAGACACGCGTTATCGTGACATAGGTGTACATTGACGTGACGTAGAACGACCAGAGACTAAGTATATATTCCATTTATTTTGTTCAACTTGGCTCATGCAATATAATGACTGTTATTACATGATATGACATTCAATAATTTATCCCTGTCACATGTGCATTATGTTTATCGACAGGTCATTGGTTGTCACAATGGAAAGATTGCATATTATCAAATAACATGTATATTGTGTTTATATTGACAGGCTGTCGGTTGTCAGGATGGAACCATTGCATATTATCAACTGATCTTTAGTACGGTCCATGGACTTTACAAGGATAGGTACGCCTACAGAGAGAACATGACAGATGTCATCATACAACACTTGATCACAGATCAAAAAGTTCGGATAAAGTGTCGCGATTTAGTCAAGAAGATTGCAATATATAAACACAGACTTGCTGTAAGTAGAGAACTGTTGTCATTTGTATAATTCCCTTGTAAATGAGGTAGTTTTATTAGAATTAATGTTTCTGGACTGGGGAATTATTATAAACATGAAAAGTTGCTACACACAGAGTCAGAAAAATTGTTGACATTAATCCAAATTTTCATCAACAAATAAATTTGTTGGTATCATCAGGCGTGTCCTATAGTGGACTGACATACCTCACTAGATGGTGAACATTAAGTTCCTGAAAGAGAAACAACTGTATTGACAAATGGTATAGGAAGCCATTTATATACATTAGAGATGTTCAAACCTCAATCACAACATGGGTATGAAGATCCCAGCTGTGTTATTGAAACTTGTTTCACGAGTCTTTGATGAGACATATGATGACAGCACATTGTAGTACACGTCACCCATGAAGATGCTGATGTTATGTTAGTTAATTTTGGGATTCATTCTGATGGCAGGACAGGAGACATAACTTGTGATTTTAAAACACTTAAATGTTTCCTCTGCTTGTGTTTATATTTCTAGGTACAACTGCCTGATAAAATAGTTGTATATGAATTGTACAGTGACGACTCTGCAGATATGCACTACCGTGTCAAAGAAAAAATCACTAAGAAGTTTGAGTGTAATCTATTGGTAGTGTGTGCTTCACATATAGTCCTCTGTCAGGTAGGCATGTATATTCAGTCTTTACAAACAATACAGTCATTCGTTGTATTGAAGCACACCCTGTGATTTTTAGGAAAAAACAAAATGAATGTATAATTCAAGCAATCATACAACATTACCAGTACTTTCTTGTGAGAGTTTAAAACTACTCTTAACTCTTTGTTAATTTCCCAATTTTTGCCACTAAAATATACAAACAAATGTTGGTTGTCAGTGGCCGAGTGGTTAAACTACTTGCCTCTTACCACTGCAGTCAGGGTTCAACCCATGCAGGGTTTGATTAAATTTACCACAGTGTAAGTAAGAAGAGTGTCGTTCAGTTTGACTCTAGCGAACAACGCAGGTTTTACTCATTTATTCCGGTTTTCTCCTGCATTAACACTGAACCCATGAGGGATGGCCCTCACTGGACTTCTGTTTTTATACACTTAAAGGACTATCCAGTATAAATAAAAGATTATTTATGCTTTTGGAACATACATATAATCTGTTCAATTCCAAGGGTGACTCACACTGCATTGCAATTTACATAGTGATTACAATTCTGTACATGTGTATGTAATGCATCACCTGATCTTGAAGGTTTCACTAGCACACACATAGAGGAACCTTTCTTCATAAACATTGTACTTCAATAAGTACTTGTACCTACAAATAAACTCCTCTGATGTTGTGTTTTTGTTTGTATATGTATGGTACAGGAGAAGAGATTGATATGCCTGTCATTCAATGGTGTCAAAGAGAAAGAGTGGGTGATGGAGTCTCTGATTAGATACATCAAAGTGACAGGTGGACCTAGTGGTAGAGAAGGTTTACTGGTGGGTTTGAAGAATGGACAGGTAAGGCTTCCCTGTATTCAGAATTTGATCTACATGTATGCTCTTGTGAGTACATAAAGTGTTGTAGACTTCAGTTGTACCATCCATAGCATTGTTTATGTTGAGTTTACGTTTGACAATGCAAGAAATCAGTAATCATATACCATGAATTTGTGGCAATGTTCAGGGAATGCTTCTATTTGTGAAGGTTCCACCAGCCCTAAAATATACAATAACTGTACTGCTACTACTACTAGCTACAATTCTGACATGGCAAATCATATTGCTAATGAAAATTCACAGGATAGAGCCAAGCCCATGTAGATACATTACAGTCTTAAATTATCATGATGATTTGTTCACAGAATGTATAACATACCATTTATTTCTGTTCCATTTACAGATATTAAAGATATTTATAGATAATCCCTTCCCCATAGCTTTGTTAAAACAGCAGACTTCAGTACGATGTCTGGACCTCAGTTCAAGCCGTACAAAGTTAGCAGTGGTTGATGAGCACAACACGTGTCTGGTGTATGATGTCAACACTAAGGAACTCTTGTATCAGGTATGTATGTGTAGCAGTTGAATAATCCAATGTGGCCCCAATGTTGAGTACACCATATATTTCAGTTACTCACTCTGCAGACATTTTTGACAAAAGTGTCAGAAGAGGGCACCCCACATGACAAAAAAGGAAGGCTAAATCACATAGCAGTACATGAAGTAATCTACTATGTGACCAAAATAATTCTGTGTTCCTAGAAGTTATGTGATCAAAACAAAGTTAGGAGACTACTTTGACTGACTGAAAATGCAACCGACTTTTGCCATGAACACTAGGAAATGGTGAATTTTTTTCAATACAGGCTATAGTATTAGTACTCAACTATCATGGCCATCCCTTCTGAGCAAAGGCTGCTCCTGAACAGCACTCCTAGTGGCCAACTCTTACAATCTTTTGTCTTTCTGATAACTGGACTATAGTATATTTGAAATCATAACAGGGAGATGTAGGGATGTGGGGGAGGGTGCCATGACTTTGGATCAACAAACAAATGATTTATTTTGATACAAAGGGATTGTAACATCATGTGACGTGTCCTTATATGACTATCGTCTCTGTGTCTGTAATGATATACATGTGTTACATATAGTGGGATAACACAGGATTCTTAGTAAGAACTCCATTTGATCCAGGCTGTGGCATACATTTGTACATAGATGGTTCTTAATTATATCCCTACATGATCCTAACAGACCATACTCATACATATGATGTTTATCTTTGCAGGAACCCAATTCCAACAGTGTTGCATGGAATACACAACAGGAAGACATGCTGTGTTTCTCTGGTAACGGATTACTAAACATCAAAGCCAGCAACTTTCCAGTACACCAGCAGAAATTACAAGGTTTTGTTGTGGGATTCAGTGGCTCTAAGATATTCTGTCTACACATCTATGCTATGACTGCAGTGGAAGTACCACAGTCTGCTCCCATGTATCAGTACCTAGAAAAGAAAGCATTCAAGTGAGTTTGTTGGTAGTGTTATGATCAGACATACATGTAGTAGTAGTAGTAGTAGCAGCAGCAGCAGCAGCAGCAGCAGCAGCAGTAGTAGTAGCAGCAGCAGTAGCAGCAGTAGCAGCAGTAGCAGCAGTAGCTACACATTATCACATATCAACTTGAACATTACACATCATACGAAGAATATGTAAAATGTAGCACAAAAACTCCACTAAAATGTTTTACAGAAAACATGTGAAATGTAAAGCAGAACATGCACAGAAAACATGTCAAACAGCACAGTTTCCCCTCAGAAAATAAACTGAAATGTAAGACAGTGAATGTCTTGTATTTGGTGGTAAAATCATAATTACATGTAGGTACGTGCATATGTACATGCATTGTTGCAGATAGATAAACTTTCGTAATAACTTTATACAGGATTAGTAAAAAAAATAAATCGATATTAACATGTCTTGTTAAGCTATTAAAGATGGTATAATCTACAAAGAGACCACTATGAGATATATTGTGTGTAGCCATGATCAGTCAACGGGGTATATTGCATCATGTTCTAATCATCATAAATGTGTGGAATTGTTTTCAGGGATGCATACAAAGTGGCCTGTCTAGGAGTAACGGAGAATGACTGGAAATCACTAGCTCATGACGCCATTGAGGGTCAAGACTATGACACTGCTAAGAAAGCATTCATCAGAATACGAGACCTTAGATACCTAGAACTTATCCATGGAATTGAGGTATGCCATTATATGAGAGATTGCCCCTTGAACTTGCCAGAATTTATCTATGGAATTGTCGTATGTCATGATATGAAAAATTGCCTCATGAACTTAACTAGAACTAATCCATGGAATTGAGGTGTGTAAATGTGATCATCATCACTGCTGAGAGATTTTTCCTAACAAGTGATGCAGATACTGTGGATTTGGTAGTGCATAGAACAGTAGCGTGTAATGAAAATCTTTACTCGCAGAGTCAAAAAAATTTCTTGGAAGTGAATCCACTTTTTGACTCTGAACATTCATTCCACCATAGTAGCATGTACAATGTAAGTTTTGTATCTTTTGTTTAATTGTGTCATTGTGTTACTGCCTACAGGAAAGACGTCGCCGTGGGGAATACAATGACTTACTGTACTTAGCTGATATCTTTGCCTACCAAGGAAGATTCACAGATGCTGCCAAGTTGTACAAAAAAGCTGGTCATGAACAGAAGGCTATGAATATGTACACTGACTTGAGAATGTTTGATTTGGCCAAGGTAAGAATGATTACTATGACAGAACCCAATGACTCATGGGTGCTGGCGTGGCGTACTCTCTCAGGGTATTTGCACAAGTGCTTTTTCAGCAGTGTTCTCTATGGCCACAATTTCACAAGTGTGAATACCAATAGCAAGTGTACACACAAAGGTAAATAATCACTGGTACAAATGTACTAATGTCATGTATTAATCTCAATACTTTGATCCACTTATCTTTGTTTTCTCTCTCTCTACTGTTTTTCTGTAGGACTTCATCGGTGCTGGTGATCCATCAGACAAGAAAATGTTGATGACCAAGCAAGCTGATTGGGCACGTAACATTAATGAACCTCGTGCCGCAGCAGAGATGTACTTAACAGCTGGTGAACATCTCAAAGCTATCGAAATCATTGGTGACCATGGCTGGTCTGATATGTAAGTACACGGTGTACCACGAAACCCTTGATAGGAAGAATGTATGTGATCATACAAATGTGACTTATTTTGGGAAAGACAAAAGATTGCATAGTTTGGCTACTAGCAGCGCTGTTCAAAGTGACACCCATTGATAGTTGAGTAATATAGCCTGCCATGAAAAAATATATCTGTTTAATATCTCGGGACATGCTTAATAAGTTTGCAGATAAAGCATGCTACATGGTTAGGCACTGCTTACAAAGAAAACCTCAAAACTGACTTTGATGAATAAAGTAATCAGTGCTCTCAGGGTGGTTTAGTAGGTAAAATCTACTTGAGTTCCCCTCTCATTTCACCCAGGTTCCCCACTAATGTTATAGTGCAATATGTAAGAAACTATGCAAATTTCACCTGATTTACTCATACTGTTATCAGGGTTCTCAACCTTTGAAAAACATAGATGAATATTGAAGCAATGGAAGCTACAATTATGTGGACTTTGTGGAGGGCTGGAATAGTAATAAATATGATAGATTCAGGTTTTCACATCACTAAATTATGATGATATATTATTATAACTATTAGGTTGATTGATGTGGCAAGAAAGCTGGATAAAGCAGAACGTGAACCACTAGCCCAGTGTGCCTTTTACTTGAAGAGGTTAGAACAGTATGCATATGCTGCAGAAGTGTACACTAAAATGGGTGATGTACAAGCCTTGGTTCAGTTACATGTAGAAGCTAGACATTGGGATGAAGCTTTTGCATTGGTAGAAAAACATCCAGGATTCAAGGTAGGTTCAGTCTGACCACAGCCCATAATACACAAGTACAGTGATCAGTGTGCCTTCTAATGATAGCCAAATGTTGTTGAATCAAAATGAGAAAAAGTGGGATTTCTTGTGAGTCACCACATAGTAAGAGATAGGGTAACACTAAATTTTGGTGCGTCACTAGAAACTGTGCGTCAGTGACACGTCAAAGTGGCTTAGAGGGCACACTGACAGTGATTCCTCTCTGTACCACACTCATTTATAGCATTCATATCAAGTGTGAAAATAATAAGTGTTTCAGTCACTTGCCAAGGTGCCTCCTGAATACATGTACTTTAATCCTACCCTTTTCCCCCCATACAGAGTCATATTGATTTTCATTTTTCTATTGTATCTATCTTAGAATGATGTCTTTGTACCATATGCCCAGTGGTTAGCAGAAAATGATAGATTTGAGGAGGCCCAGAAAGGTAAGTTTCACTTTAAAAAAAAAAAATTGAATTGAACCTTCTTGTAAGGAATAATACACCTTGATTGATGGCCAATTTGTTTGAAATCAAAATAATGTGAATCACCCAAAGGTGTGCTACATGAAACCTTGTTCCCGGTCCTTTTAAATCATTACAGAAATTTAGTGTTCACCATCTTATTTTCAAGGAAATTGTTAATATAGTATTTTCCTATAGAGAGTTAACATTTGGCTGCCATTTTGAAGTATATTATATAATATGTATAGATTTATATATATAATTGTATTCTCTATTCAAAATTACTGCATGGTGACCCTTCCTTTTTTTTCTTTTGATTCTACATATAACTGAGATTGGGTTGAAGTAACAGCAATAGTTTAAGACTTACAAGTGAAAGGATAATGATAACTTGCATGTATGAGATAGTGTACTACTGTATAATATGAGAGAATCCCATGATGTGTGAGTGCAACTGTGGTGTACTCTTGGTATTTGCACAAGTGCTTGCAAAGTTGTCTGTAGCTGTAGGTAGTTTTTCAAGCATAGTGAGGGAAGGTACAGTAGAAAACATGGCAAACATTAGTGAAAATACCTCCAAGTACCCAGACTGGCACGTACATACCTATGCAGTTGTGTTTATATTACACATGTTATCAACGAGCAACCAGTTCTACCAAAAGTACTACTATACATTTTGATTGATTATTTGTACATTGAATGATTGTGCACTTATTTGCAAATATGCATGCAATTATGATTTTGGTATTACAGTGCAGTGCAAATACCACAAGTATGCATTGTATGTGTGTGTGTCTGTGTGTGTGTGTGTGTATGTGTGTGTGTGTGTGTGTGTGTGTGTGTGTGTGTGTGTGTGTGTGTGTGTGTGTGTGTGTGTGTGTGTGTGTGTGTGTGTGTGTGTGTGTGTGTGTGTGTGTGTGTGTGTGTGCACCGATACAAGCAATCATTGGTATATGTGTGATTATGGTGTTTCTATTGAATTGATAGCCTTCCATAAAGCCGGTCGTCAGGATGAGGCTGTCAAAGTACTGGAACAGTTGACACATAATGCTGTCTTGGAGAGTCGTTTCCACGATGCTGGTTACTATTTTTGGATGTTGTCCATGCAGTGTCTTGAGATAGCAGGAGGTAAGAAACTACCATGTCGGCTGTCTTACATTGCACCTGTTGATAAATTTGTTAATAAATGTCTATCCCATATTAACACATTTGTACGTAAACAATTTTTGATCCTCGTTAATATAAAAAAAAGTCCACAAAGTTTACTTTGTCATTGCATTCCAAAAAATCCGTTTTATTAATAAAAGAGAACAGTACATTAAAATAAATCATATGTATTAGTATTTTAATAATTAGGAATGGTTTTCCATTTACAGATAACGGTGAGAAACGAGAGGAGATGCTAGAAAAGTTTTTTGAATTTCAGAGGAAAGCAGAGGTGTACTATGTTTACCATTCCATCCAACGTTACACAGAGGAACCTTTCACCTCACATCTCCCTGAAGCGCTATTTAACATTTCACGCTACTTACTACATGCTATGATACAAGATATACCACTAGGAATAAGTAAAGTAGCTACTTTATATGCCTTGGCCAAACAAAGTCGATCGTTAGGAGCATATAAGCTAGCGAGATATGCCTTTGAGAAACTGCAGTCCTTGAAGATTCCAAGTCGACTGCAAGAGTCTATTGATCTTGGCAGTATCACCATTAGATCTAAACCATTCCATGATGCTGAGGTAAGACATTGGATTTACTCACTCGCAACAGCCTTCACAACGGTTTTCATTTCAGTGACATATTCATTCCTTTGTAGTTTTTACCGTGTTAATGTCAATATTCGATTGACAGTATCAGTCATCACAAACTAAATAAGCAGGACTATATGAATTGATGGGGAAGTCCATTTACTTATTTATGCCAAACACTGGAAGAGGGCAATTTTAATTGTATGCCCATTATACGCTGCCCCTTATAGCCAACCACAGATCTGCTGCCAAACAGCGCCCCCAGTGGCTAATTGGTATAATCTTTCTCTTTTTTTTCAGTGATTTGCCTATGGCATTTTGTTGTGGTGTTATAGATCACTGTGTATTTAAATGAATCCATAGTGTATAGGAATGTAAAGGATAATATGATATAGTCATTGTATCTGCTTTATCTTAGTAAGTGATTTTGTGGTGCATATAGCCTAGCAGAGTCTCTAGATCTAAGTCAAATTTAATGTGCCACTGATGCACCACAATTTCTCTAACACCAACAATTCAGTGCTTCACTATCCATTACTGTTGTTTATCATCTTGATCCACAACAAAAAACTTTGACTGACCAGGGCACACACTGATGTACTAACAGTTTTTCTACAAGCAAGACAAAAATATAAAAAAAAGTGTTTTGTATTTCTACACAACAGGATGTATTGCCTATGTGTTACCGATGTTCGACAACAAATCCACTGTTGAACAACCAAGGAAATCACTGCATCAACTGCAAACAACAATTTGTACATTCATTTTCATCATTTGGTAAGTGAAAACTAACTGGAGTCAGTTGAGATATTAACCTTTTCTAGGATGACACCCTATGTTTTAGGGTGTAATTACATAAACTTACAAGAAATTAAGTCCTTAAAGAGTTTAACCTGTAACTGTTGACCTGTAGAAGAAGGCAAAAATGGAATGGCAGAAGAGATTCAAAGAAGTAGTGCAGCTGAGAAAAAATATATAATTGTGTGTGTGTGTGTGTGTGTGTGTGTGTGTGTGTGTGTGTGTGTGTGTGTGTGTGTGTGTGTGTGTGTGTGTGTGTGTGTGTAAAGTATATAAACACTTGTCTCCCAAGTAGTCGAGTGAAGGCCATCCCTCATGGGCTCAGTGTTAACGGAGGAGGAAACCAGAGTAAAACCTGCATTGTTCGGTAGAGTCAAACTGAATGACGCTCTTACTTACAGCGTGGTAAATTTAATCAAACTTTCAATGGGGTTCGACCCCGACCGCAGCAGTAAGAGGCAAGTGGTTTAACCACTTGGACACCGACAACCCTCACGAAACACTTAGCTGTGACTCACTTGTTAATTTTTTTTTTATCTGTATACTCACAGAGGTGTTACCACTAGTGGAGTTTGTATTAGATGAGGGTATTAGTGATGATGAAGCCCAGCAGCTGTTGGACCAAGACGCACCGAATTCCAAACGAGGAGACAAATGGAAAGAGAGCAGTATGGGAGGTGTGCAAGCCATGAGACTCGACGATGGAATGATGCAGGAACAAGATGAAGATCCATTTACATCTAGAATGATGAGTTTTGAGGTAAGGTCATAGGTCAAAGGTCAGGGTGTGTGACCCAAGAAGAAAATGTGAAGTGCAGTTGATATAAAATATTGTAAGATTAAATATTTTATTGAAAATTATTGAAATCTATGATAAAGAAAGCATGCCATTATGTTCAAACTAAGGTGAAAAACAAACTGGGTATGCAATATTTTTTAAGCGAACTCTTATATGTTGTTTTGATTTTTATCCTAACAGCAAGGTGGAAATGACTTCCAGCCAGTAGTTGTCAATCGATCAGTTTTGCAATCTTTGGACAGAAGTCATGTTATTGTCAAGAAATGGCCACCACCACTACGACACCAATATTACAAATCAGTCATGCCAGATGTATCTATCACACTCTGTCCATCCTGTAACCAGGTTAGTATCCATAACAACACCCTCATATTGTAATCATATAATTATCCATAGCAACACCCTCATCCTGTAATCAGCTTAGTATCCATAGCAACACTCCAGTCAAGCAATCAGGTCAGTATCCATAGGAATATCCTCATCAAAGACCGAACCCATAGCACCGGTGAAGTAATGGTGTACATGTATATTGCAAATTTAACATATTGAATAGTTATGTAAATAAACACTTTAAAAATATGCACATATATACCCAGCAAAGCAACCATGTCCACAGCAACAGCTAGAAAACAGTGGCCCTTATCACATGTCAGATAATAGTACTGAGGTCCCATCAAGCATTGAGATATACTAGTAAACACAAGTGTGCATAGCAACCATAGAGACTACCATAGTAATAACCAAGCAACGTACGAAGACAGAATGATGTCCTACCAATCAAACTCTGAAAAGTTAAATCTTTCAATGTTTATACTGTACCAGTTTTGCTACAATGCCATTGCCATTATGTTCATCATGTCATTTACAGACTACTCACTGAAGGCAAATTTGTTGGTGTTTTTTTTCTGTTTTCAGATGTTCCACACTGATGACTATGAGCTGCTTGTTTTACAGAAAAACCATTGTCCATTCTGTAGGAAATCCACAGAGGATTAACAACCCAAATTTAGACTTTCACAACAAAAAATGGAGTTTGCTTGCTTAGAAACGATACAATTCACACTTGAGAACACTTGTTGTATGTAGGAAATGTTTTCTACCCAGATTTGTATCAGTGGAAATGCAAATCATAGTAAAGTTGATAATGACCATGAAATTCAAAGTCATCCACAGTACCATGGTTATGGAAGGACAAATGTATATATGCCATTCTTACACCAGGGTTCATATGTTCATCATGGAAAAGTCCTGGAATTTCAAATTTCAACTCCTGGAAAAGTGATTGGCGGAATAATCAGTGTTAATATCATAAAGTTTAGATTAGATAGTAGAAAAATATGTATGAAAAAGCAGATGTGTTGACAAATAAAATGCATTTCACTCCTGGAATTGACCGAAGTTTATCTGAATATTCCTGGAAAAATGATGAGAATCTCCGGGAATTTTATTTGAATTTCAGTGTATGAACCCTGTACACAGTTTTTAAAGATTGACCAAACTACTTACTTTATCAATTTAGAAAAAAATACATATTGTAAATCAAGATGATATAAATGTTTGATATTTTGAAAAAGGTAAATGTATTTGCTATAAGAATGTCATGTAAATTTATATTGTTTGTATGTACAAAAGCTTATAGCAATGGTAAATAAAAGGGTTGGTTCAGAAAATTAAAAAAAAAAAAAAAACCACACACACACACACACACACAAACCCCCACCCCGTCCAACCCCCTTCTTTTCTCGCCCATTTCTTCAATGCAGTGTGTAAGCTGTATTCATGCCTTGTTCTGTACATATGTAAAGACGAATACTTTAATATGTTGTTGTTTGAAGACTTTTGTTGAACTGTAATGAAATGATTAAAAATACTTCTTTTTCAGAAACACATGTTGTGAGTTGTTTTTCATTTAAACCGAGGCATTGTGATATCTATCGTAACTGTTGGGCATATGTGGCATGTTATCATCAATCTCTTCATTACATGTATTAAAATGTGATGAAGTTCAGAGTAGTGATTGATGAAATTTCAAACACTGTTAAGTATGCAAATTAGCATGTAATATGCATATCACAATTCAATTAACACTTCTGTGGAATTTATGTGTCCATGTATCATTTTACTCCAGGAAAATGGAGTAATGATATTTTGAGCCAAATGATCTGTTTCAGTTGAAATGGTTGTCATTGTACTGCCAATTTCATCTTAGTGTTCATTGGCTCTGTTTGGAACCACTAAGTAACTGCTCACATTGCTACATTTCAGTAGCAAAATTGAATAAATATTTTTTTTCTAGTTTCTTGCGACATTGTCTAAATGAAATGAACTAATGTGCCACCATGCACACATAAAATATTGGCACCCGTGTGTCTGCACCTAGTTGCAGTAGACAAAATGTAGCAAACAAGTGTGATCTTGGTAGCTATGTGCAGTTTCTTATTGATTTCTGGGTGGTCGCATCAAAACAGAGATCAGTGGACACTAACATGAAATGGGCTGTATGTTGTATACTGACGGAACAAAGATAAAAGTGCTAGATCTTGAATTGCACTATTATATTCAATGATTGATATACCGACATCAAAGTGAAACGCAGTTTCGGTGTTAGTTGAAATGATGGATATTTTTTATGACAAATTTAATTTTACAATGTGCCAAACTGTGGTTAAATGGTTAACCAATTACCGACATTCCGGATAGACCATGTGTGCACCTGAATATCATTTCCTGTCGACCCACGTTGCAATTCAACGATTTCCTGGCTAGGAACCGTTCAGTGAAGGGACCATATGCGTGTCGACAAAGTACCTACTGAGTGAAATGTGGCGAGTGACACGCGCATAAATTCCACATTTTGTCATGAACTCTCATACTTCAAATGAGAACGGTATAAAAAAAACGACACCACAATATTATCCTGTACACATACACAGCTGTGTTTAATCAGCTACAAATCGGAATACAACATGGTTATTATTCCCTTGCTGTTCTTTCAATAGACTAAAATGAGTTCACAACTACATCTTTAAACTCTTGAACTTAAGATCTAAAGGGAAAAAAAATCATCATGAATATGTGATACTGTTAAAAGACATCAATTACAACAAAGACTTTCACCGAATAAAATGAGATCACAATGTCGATTCTAATGGCATAGCAACGAGATTCTAATCGCATGGCAACGATATTCTAATGCGAGGATTTTAATAACATTTGCAATCAAGTAGTTTCATATTTATCATACACGTATAACATTTTTGTTTATAATACATATTTCTGGAACTCTGTTATACATACGTTATTTGGAACTGATGGAGGAATTCGGCAATGATGACATAAGTCACACATATAAAGTTTGATTTTATACAAATACTTAGGGAAT